>NC_069505.1:442223626-442438626 GCF_027579735.1 Bombina bombina | reverse complement strand
GAAGATATTTACACCATATCTTGTGGTAAATTTTCCTGGTGACAGGCTCTCGTGCCTGTATTAAGGTATCAATTACTGACTCGGAGAAGCCACGCTTTGATAGGATCAAGCGTTCAATCTCCATGCAGTCAGTCTCAGAGAAAGTAGATTCGGATGATTGAAAGGACCTTGTATTAGAACAGTGTTTTTCAACCAGTGTGCCGTGAGAGATCCTCAGGTGTGCCACGGCAGACTGACAACAGTGTGACATATTTTTTTAAACTTTGCTTGTTTTTTACTCCCAGTGCAGCGGTAGTTTGTAGGAGGCATGGCATAACAGCACAATACATACAGTATGTGTGTGTTTGTGTGTATGTGTATATATATATATGCTGTATTAGGCTACAATGTGTGATTTTTTTTAAATTTTGGGATGGTGGTGTGCCACAGGATTTTTTAATGTAAAAAAGTGTGCCACGGCAAAAAAAAGGTTAAAAATCACTGTATTAGAAGGTCTTGTCTCAGAGGCAGAGTCCATGGTGGAAAGGATGACATGTCCACTAGGTCTGCATACCAGGTCATGTGTGGCCACGCAGGCGCTATCAATATCACCGATGCTCTTTCCTGTTTGATTTTGGCAATCAGACGAGGGAGCAGAGGAAACGGTGGAAATACATAAGCCAGGTTGAAGAACCAAGGCGCTGCTAGAGCATCTATCAGTGCCGCTTCTGGGTCCCTGGACCTGGATCCGTAACAAGGAAGCTTGGCGTTCTGGCGAGACGCCATGAGATCCAATTCTGGTTTGCCCCAACGGAGAACCAATTGAGCAAACACCTCCGGATGGAGTTACAATTCCCCAGGATGAAATGTCTGACGACTTAGAAAATCCGCCTCCCAGTTCTCTACACCTGGGATATGGATCGCTGACAGGTGGCAAGAGTGAGTCTCCGCCCAGCGAATTATCTTGGAGACTTCTGACATCGCTAGGGAACTCCTGGTTCCCCCTTGATGGTTGATGTAAGCCACAGTCGTGATGTTGTCCGACTGAAATCTGATGAACCTCAGTGTTGCTAGCCGAGGCCAAGCCAGAAGAGCATTGAATATTGCTCTTAACTCCAGAATATTTATTGGGAGGAGTTTCTCCTCCTGAGTCCATGAACCCTGAGCCTTCAGGGAGTAGTTCCAGACTGCACCCCAACCTAGAAGGCTGGCATCTGTTACAATTGTCCAATCTGGTCTGCGAAAGGTCATACCCTTGGACAGATGGGCCCGAGAACCACCAGAGAAGAGAATCTCTGGTTTCCTGATCCAGATTTAGTAGAGGGGACAAATCTGTGTAATCCCCATTCCACAGACTGAGCATGCATAATTGCAGCGGTCTGAGATGCAGGCGCGCAAATGGCACTATGTCCATCGCCGCTACCATTAAGTCGATTACTTCCATGCACTGAGCCACCGTGGGGCAAGGAATGGAGAACACGGCAAGCATTTAGAAGTTTTGATAACCTGGACTCAGTCAGGTAAATTTTCATTTCTACAGAATCTATTAGAGTCCCTAGGAAGGAAACCCTCGTGAGAGGAGATAGAGAACTCTTTTCTTTGTTCACTTTCCACCCATGCGACCTCAGGAATGCCAGAACCATCTCTGTATGAGATTAGGCAATTTGAAAGCTTGACGCCTGTATCAGGATATCGTCCAGGTAAGGAGCCAGCGCTATGCCTTGCGGTCTTAGGACCGCCAGTAGTGAGCCCAGAACCTTTGTAAAAATTCTTGGTGCTGTAGACAACCCGAATGGAAGCGCTACAAATTGGTAAGGCCTGTCTAGAAAGGCAAACCTCAGGAACCGATGATGATTCTTGTGAATCGGAATGTGAAGGAAGGAATCCTTTAAGTCCACTGTGGTCATGTACTGACCCTCTTGGATCATGGGTAAAATGGTTCAAATAGTTTCCATCTTGAATGACGGAACTCTGAGGAATTTGTTTAGGATCTTTAAATCCAAAATTGGTCTGAAGGTTCCCTCTTTTTTGGGAACCACATATTTGAATAAAACCCCTGTCCTTGTTACGTCCGCGGAACTGGATGGATCACTCCCATTACAAGGAGATCTTGTACGCAGCTTAGGAATGCCTCTTTCTTTATCTGGTTTGCAGATAATCTTGAAAGGTGAAATCTCCCTTGTTGTTCCAGGACTGGTTAGGTTTCCAGGCCTGCTTGGATTGAGCAAAAGTTCACTCTTGTTTTGAAGCAGAGGAAGTTGATGCTGCACCTGCCTTGAAATTTCGAAAGGCACGAAAATTAGACTGTTTGGCCTTTGATTTGGCCATGTCCTGAGGAAGGGTATGACCCTTACCTCCAGTAATGTCAGCAATAATTTCTTTCAAACCAGGCCCGAATAAGGTCTGCCCCTTGAAAGGAATTTTGAGTAATTTAGACTTTGAAGTCACATCAGCTGATCAGGATTTGAGCCATAGCGCCCTACGTGCCTGGATGGCGAATCCGGAATTCTTAGCCGTTAGTTTAGTCAAATGAACAATGGCATCAGAAACAAATGAGTTAACTAGCTTAAGCGTTCTAAGCTTGTCAACAATTTCAGTCAATGGAGCTGTATGGATGGCCTCTTCCAGGGCCTCAAACCAGAATGCCGCCGCAGCAGTGACAGGCGCAATGCATGCAAGGGGCTGTAAAATAAAACCTTGTTGAATAAACATTTTCTTAAGGTAACCCTCCAATTTTTTTATCCATTGGATCTGAAAAAGCACAACTGTCCTCAACCGGGATAGTGGTACGCTTTGCTAAAGTAGAAACTGCTCCCTCCACCTTAGGGACAGTCTGCCATAAGTCCCGTGTAGTGGCATCTATTGGAAACATTTTTCTAAATATAGGAGGTGGGGAAAAGGGCACACCGGGCCTATCCCACTCCTTACTAATAATTTCTGTAAGCCTTTTAGGTATTGGAAAAACATCAGTACTCACCGGCACTGCATAGTATTTATCCAGCCTACACAATTTCTCTGGCACTGCAATTGTGTCACAGTCATTCAGAGCAGCCAATACCTCCCCAAGCAATACACGGAGGTTCTCAAGCTTAAATTTAAAATTAGAAATCTCTGAATCAGGTCTCCCCGATTCAGAGACGTCACCCACAGACTGAAGCTCTCCGTCCTCAGGTTCTGCATATTGTGACGCAGTATCAGACATGGCTCTTACAGCATTTACGCGCTCTGTATCTCGTCTAACGCCAGAGCTATCGCGCTTGCCTCTCAATTCAGGCAATCTGGATAATACCTCTGACAGGGTATTATTCATGATTGCAGCCATGTCCTGCAAAGTAATCGCTATGGGCGTCCCATATGTACTTGGCGCCATATTAGCGTGCGTCCCTTGAGCGGGAGGCGAAGGGTCCGACACGTGGGGAGAGTTAGTCGGCATAACTTCCCCCTCGACAGACCCCTCTGGTGACAATTCTTTTATAGATAAAGACTGATCTTTACTGTTTAAGGTGAAATCAATACATTTAGTACACATTCTCCTATGGGGCTCCACCATGGCTTTTAAACATAATGAACAAGTATCCTCTGTTTCAGACATGTTTGTACAGACTAGCAATGAGACTAGCAAGCTTGGAAAACACTTTAAAGCAAGTTAACAAGGAATATAAAAAAACGTTACTGTGCCTTTAAGAGAAACAAATTTTGCCAAAATTTGAAACAGTGAAAAAAGGCAGTTACACTAACAACATTTTTACAGTGTATAACAAGTCAGCAGAGAATTGCACCCACTTGCAAATGGATGATTAACCCCTTAATAACAAAAACAGAATAATAAATGACAAAAACGTTTTTTAAACACAGTTACAACAACTGCCACAGTCTACTGTGATTGTTACCCTCCTCAAACACGACTTTGAAGCCTTTTGAGCCCTTCAGAGATGACCTGGATCATGCAGGAAGAAGCTGAATGTCTGTCAGTATTTTTATCTGCACAGAAAAGCACTAAAATAGGCCCTTCCCACTCATATTGCAACAGTGGAAAGCCTCAGGAACTGTTTCTAGGCAAAAATCAAACCAGCGATGTGGAAAAAAAAACTAGGCCCCAATAAGTTTTGTCACCAAACATATATAAAAACGATTAAACATGCCAGCAAACGTTTTATATTACACTTTTATAAGAGTAGGTATCTCTATTAAGCCTGATACCAGTCGCTATCACTGCATTTAAGGCTTTACTTACATTAATCCGGTATCAGCAGCATTTTCTAGCAAATTTCATCCCTAGAAAAATATTAACTGCACATACCTTATTGCAGGAAAACCTGCACGCCATTCCCTCTCTGAAGTTACCTCACTCCTCAGAATATGTGAGAACAGCAACGGATCTTAGTTACTTCTGCTAAGATCATAGAAATCACAGGCAGATTCTTCTTCTAATGCTGCCTGAGATGAAACAGTACACTCCGGTACCATTTAAAAATAACAAACTTTTGATTGAAGTTAAAAAACTAACTATAATACACCACTCTCCTCTTACTACGTCCATCTTTGTTGAGTTGCAAGAGAATGACTTGATATGGCAGTGAGGGGAGGAGCTATATATATTTTTGTTGGAAACAACCTTAGGAAGAAAACCAGGTTTGGTATGTAACACTACCTTATCGGAATGAAAAATAAGGTAAGGAGAATCACATTGTAATGCCGAAAGCTCAATCCCTGCGAGCAGAAGAAATTGCAACCAAAAATAAAAAAAAACTTTCCAAGATAACAATTTAATATCTATGGAATGCATAGGTTCAAACGGAACCCCTTGAAGAACATTAAAAACTAAATTCAAACTCCGAGGAGCAATAGGTCTTAAAAACAGGCCTGATCCTAGTCAGAGTCTGACAAAAAGATTGAACATCCGGAATATCTGCCAGACGTTGTGTAGCAAAATAGATAAAGCAGAAATCTGTCCCTTTAAGGAACTTGCTGATAACCCTTTCTCCAATCCTTCTTGGAGAAAAGATAAAATCCTAGGAATCCTAATCTTAGTCCATGAGTAGCTCTTGGATTCGCACCAATAGATATTTACGCCATATCTTATGGTAAATCTTTCTAGTAACAGGCTTACGTGCCTGGATCAAGGTATCAATGACCGAATCAGAGAACCCTCGCTTAGATAAAAATCAAGCGTTCAATCTCCAAGCAGTCAGCTGTAGAGAAATTAGATTCGGATGATGGAAGGGTCCCTGAATGAGAAGGTCCTGCCTCAATGGAAGCTTAGACGGCGGCAGAGACGACATGTTTACCAGAGCGGCATACCAAGTCCTGCAAGCCCACGCAGGAGCGATGAGAATCACCCAAGCCCTCTCCTGTTTGACTCGAGCAATCACCCGGGGAAGGAGAGCAAACGGCAGAAACACATAAGCTAGGTTGAACGACCAAGGCGTCTATCAGTTCGGCCTGAGGATCCCTGGACCTGGATCCGTATTTCGGGAGCTTGGCATTCTAACGAGATGCCATAAGATCCAGCTCCGGTCTGCCCCATCTGAGAATCAGGTTGTCAAAGACCTGCGGATGGAGTTCCCATTCCCCCGGATGAAACGTTTGTCTGCTCAAAAAAAATCCGCTTCCCAGTTGTCCACTCCTGGGATGTAGATTGCCGACAGATAACAAGAGTGAGCTTCCGCCCACCAAATTATCTTGGATACTTCTGTCATTGCTAAGGAACTCCTTGTTTATCCCTGATTGATGTAAGCCACAGTCGTTATGTTGTCCGACTGAAATCGGATGAATTTGGCCGAAGCCAACTGAGGCCAAGCCTGAAGCGCATTGAATACGGCCCTCAACTCCAGAATATTGATGGGAAGTAGAGACTCCGAGTCCACACCCTGAGCCTTCAGGGAATTCCAAACTGCACCCCATCCTAGTAGGCTGGCATCCGTTGTCACTATCACCCATGAGGGTCTGCGGAAGCACGTCCCTTGGGACAGATGATCCGGCGACAACCACCAAAAAAGAAAGTCCCTCGTCTCCTGATCCAGATCTATTTGAGGAGACAAATTTGCATAATCACCATTCCATTGTCTGAGCATGCTCAGTTGTAGAGGTCAGAGATGAAAACGAGCAAACTGAATGATGTCCATTGCAGCCACCATCAATCCAATTACCTCCATGCACTGAGCCACTGATGGCCGAGGATTAGACTGAAGGGATCGGCATTTATTCAGAATGTTAAACTTTCTGACTTCCGTCAAAAAGATTTTCATAGAGAGTCTATTAGAGTTCCCAAGAAAGGAACCCTTGTCTGTGGAATTAGTGAACTCTTTTCTAGATTCCCCTTCCACCCGCGAGTCCTTAGAAAGGATAGAACCATGTCGGTATGAGACTGTCAGCTGATAAGACGCCTGGATCAGAATATCGTCCAGATAAGGTGCCACTGCAATGCCCCGCGGCTTGAGAACCACCAACAGAGACCCTAGAACCTTTGTGAAGATTCTGGGTGCCGTGGCCAGCTTGAAAGGAAGGGCCACAAACTGAAAATGTTTGTCCAGAAAGGCAAACCTCAGGAACTTGTGATGATCTCTGTGGATAGGAATATGAAGATATGCATGCTTTAAGTCCATGGTAGTCATATATTGACCCTCCTGGATCATTGGAAGAATAGTTCGAATAGTATCCATCTTGAAGGATGGAACTCTGAGAAACTTGTTTAGACTCTTGAGATCTAAAATGGGTCGGAATGTTCCCTCTTTTTTGGGAACCACAAAAATATTTGAGTAAAACCCCTCCCCCTGTATTGGAACGGGACAAATTACTCCCATAGTGGAGAGGTTTTTTACACAACGCAAGAACACCTCTTTATCTGGTCTACAGACAATCATGAAAGAAGAAACCTTCCCCTCCAACGGATACCATTGAGACATGATTTCTAGTGTCCAGGGATCCTGAATGTCTTATCCAAGCTGGACAAAGAAAGTCTGCCCCTACCAGATCCGGTCTTGGATCGGGGGCCGACCCTTCATGCTGTCTTGGGAGCAGCAGCGGGCTTCTTGGGTTGTTTACCCTTGTTCCAAGCCTGGTTGGGTCTCCAGGTGGGCTTGGCTTGTGAATAATTCCCCTCCCTGTTTAGCGGAAGAGGAAGGGGGAACTCCTTTGAAATTACGAAAGGAACGAAAATTACTCTGTCGTCCCCTTTGCTTAGATGTTTTGTCTTGAGGGAGGAGATAACCCTTACCTTCCGTAATATCAGAAATGATTTCCTTCAAGTCAGGCCCGAATAGGGTCTTTCCCTTGAAAGGAATAGCCAAAAGCTTGGATTTAGAGGACACATCTGCAGACCAAGATTTTAACCATAAAGCTCTTTGTGCTAAGATGGAGAATCCCAAACTCTTAGCCGCTAATTTGGTGATCTGAAAGGAAGCATCTGTAAAAAGAATTAGCCAGCTTAAGGGCCTTAATTCTGTCCTGTATTTCTCCTCTAAAGATGTCTCCGTTCTAAGAGACTCTTCTAGAGCGTCAAACCAAAAAGCAGCCGCAGTCGTGACTGTTACAATGCAGGCCGCCGGTTGCAATAAAAACCCTTGATGAGTTTTTTTGAGAAGACCTTCCAACTTCATTTCCATGGGGTGTTTTAAAGCACAACTGTCCTCGATAGGAATAGTCGTACGCTTCGCCAGGGTAGAGATAGCTCCATCCACCTTAGGGACTGTCTGCCAAGAGTCCCGAACGGTGTCAGCTATAGGGTACATTTTCTTAAAAATAGGGGAAGGGTACGTATGTTCATGTTTATGTTTTGCTCTACTATTGTCTTAATAAAAAAAAAAAAAAAAAAAAAAAAATATATATATATATATGTCATTGTAATTTAAAAAAATAGGGGAAGGGGAGAACGGGATACCCGGTCTCTTCCCATTCCCTTGCAATCATTTCCGAAATTCTCTTAGGATCCGGAAAAACATTGGAATAAGGGACCTCTAAGTATTTGTCCACCTTACACAATTTCTCTGGTGGGACCACAATAGAGTCAGTCGTCCAGAGTCACCAAAACCTCTCGCAGTAAAAGAGGTGTTCAAGCTTAAATCTGAAGGACATGACATCCAAATCTGTCGGGGGCAATGCACTTCCTGAGTCAGACAGTTCCCCCTCAGACAGGGCCTCCCTACCCCGCCAATACAAAGCCCTGGGATGGTACATCAGAGATAGCCATCAAAGCATCAGAAGTCTAGGGACCACATGGGCCTCTGTCCTACTGCGTTTGCCTTGTAAAACTGGCAACTTAGATAAAACTTCTATAAGAGTCGATGACATAACTGCAGCCATATCCTGCAGAGTGAATGAAGTGGACGCAGTTTAAGAACACAACGTTGCTTGAGCGGGCGTTAAAGTTTGTGACGCTTGGGGAGAAAGTTGCGGCATACACCGAGTCTCATCAGGCTGAGAAACATTTTTAGATACACTTGCATTAAAAAAAATTTGTTCCTTAAACTGTAAAGCCCTCTCAGTACATGAGGGACAAAAAATAGGGGGTTCCATATTGGCATCTAAACACATAGAACATTAACTTTCCTGAAGGTCAGCCATGACAAAAAAAAAACCCCAGCAATATTGGTTGTTTTAAATGTGATTAAAGCCGTTTAGTTTTTTTACTGCTCCGCAATAAACATGCAATAACAGGGAAGCACCATAATACTTTTAGAAGGTTGTCCTGTATTCTGTACAGTCAAATTATGTATAAAGCCTTATAGACTTAATTAAGCACTTGCACCTCGCCACAGCTCTCCTGCGGCGCCTACCTGCCCCCACGAGTCCTTAATAGACCTCCGTGAACGGCGCTCCTAAGACAGCTTGTGAGATTGCAAACACAAGCTGTCTTAGGCCACACCGGAGCCCTGAAGAACCTCTCTCTCTCAACAGTCAGGATACGGATAGCAAGTGCGCGTCTAAGTGCGCAAAACGCTAAGCCCCGCCCATCGTGGGCGGAATTAAGTCCCCGGCCACAGTAAGAACCGCATGGGAATAAAAATGTCGGAAACCATGCAATCAACAAGTTAAGAGTTGCCAATGTGCCCCCTCAAAACACACTCTCCTGTCCAAACATTAGATTTCATTAAAAGTTACTGTTAGGACACTTAGCTGCCACAATCTCCCAGCGTCAAGCCCACAATCTAAACACATCCACCAGATTAAACCTTTTTTAGGACCCTGATAGCACCTGCTGAACTTCACCTAATATAGAGGGGATACCCATGCACACAATCTTACCCTGTGCAAACTGATTACCCCTTCCCGGTATAGGGAATAAGTGCCAGTCTGTTCTGAGATACTACAGTCTCCCCAGAAACAAATGACTATACATACCTTAATACCGAACGCAGTATGAGGCTGTCCCACACAATGAAGATGTTCTTTTCGTCACCTCCAGCAGATCTGTGTGGACAAACAGGGTCTTAGATGATATCTGCTAAGACCATCAGCAGGGCAGAAAACAATATGGGAGTCGCTTGAAAGAATGAAAGTCTCCACCATCCATTGCTTAAAAGCCTGCAGCTCTAGCCTTGAGAAAAATAGCACACACTGGTACCATTTAAAAATAATAAAAATTCTTGATTGAAGAATCTATACTAACACCTTACTTTACCTCTTCCTATCACTAACACAGGCAAAGAGAATGACTGGAGTGGGAGGGAAGGGAGGAGCTATACACACTACTTGCACTGAACAAGTTTGGTTATAATTTGCAAGGCCTTGAGCTCACTTAGGTTGAGAAAAGATTGCTCTAGCGCACTGTTTTTCAAACCTGTCCCTCAGGCCTCCCGGATAACCTTGGATGAGAGCAGATAAAAAGAAAATTTATGCTTACCTGATAAATTTCTTTTGACACGATGAGTCGACGGATCATTTTAACTACTAATGGGATATTCACCTACTGGTCAGCAGGAGGCAGCATAGAGCACCACAGCAGAGCTGTTAAATAGCTCCTCCCGTCCCTCCCACTCCAGTCATTCGACCGAACTTAAAGGGACATTATACACTCATTTTTTCTTTGCATAAATGTTTTGTAGATGATTTATATAGCCCATAAAGTTTGTTTTTTTTAAATAAATGTAGTTTTGCTTATTTTTTAAATAACATTGCTCTGATTTTCAGACTCCTAACCAAGCCCCAAAGTTTTATGTGAATACCATCAGCTACCTTCTCCAGCTTGCACCTGTTTGTGTAAAGGGTCTTTTCATATGCAAAAGAAGGGGGAGGGTGGAGTGTCTTATTTGCCAATTGCAGTGGGCTTTCCAGCTACCTTTTCAACAGAGCAAAACTGACAGTTTCTAAGTACGTTTTTAAACTGTTTTATACTGGATTTTTATATCAGTATCTGTGCATCTTATTCTTTATAGTAGTGTCTATTACATGCAATTATATGAAAATGAGTGTATACTGTCCCTTTAAGGAAAGAAATGAAAAGCCAATGTGCAGGGGTGTCTAAAGTTTACAATAACCCACAACCTGTCTTACAAGAACAGGGTGGGCCGTGGACTCGTGTCAAAAAAGAAATAAATCAGGTAATGTTCTTTTCTTTTTTATGACATGATGAGTCATCTTAATTACTAATGGGATTCAATACCCAAGCTAGAGTACACAAATGATACGGGAGGGACAAGACAGGGAACCTAAAATGGAAGGCACCACTGCTTGAAGAACCTCTCTCGCAAAAGCAGCCTCAGCCGAGGCAAAAGTGTCAAATTTGCAGAATTTGGAAAAAGTATGAAGAGAAGACCAAGTTGCAGCCTTGCAAATCTGTTCCACAGAAGCTTCGTTTTTGAATGCCCATGAGGAAGCAACAGACCTCGTGGAATGAGCCGTAACCCTCTCGGAAGGCTGCTGTCCAGCAGTCTCATATGCAAAACGTATGATGCTCTTCAGCCAAAAAGAAAGTAGCCGTAGCTTTCTGTTCCTTAAGTTTTCCTGAGAAAATCACAAACAAAAGAAGACTGACAAAAGTCCTTAGTCGCCTGTAGGTAAAAGTTTAAAGCACAGACCACGTCTAAATTGTGCAGAAGTTGTTCGTTCTGAGAAGGATTAGGACACAAAGAGGGAACAACAATCTCCTTATTAATGTTTTGATCAGAAACAACCTTAGGAAGAAATCCTCCCTGATGATTGATGTAAGCCACTGAAGTTATGCTGTCCGACTGGAACCTGATAAACCGGAGTGAGGCTAACTGGGGCCAGGCGGGCATTGAAGATTGCTCTCAGTTATAGAATGTTTATAGGAAGAACAGACTGAGTCCAAACTCCCTGAGCCTTTAGGGAGACCCGACAGCTCCCCACCCCAGAAGGCTGGCATCTGTTGTCACAATCACCCAAGATGGTCTGTGAACGCAGGTTCCCTGGGAGAGATGATCCAGAGACAGTCACCATTGAAGAGAGTCCCTTGTCTCCTGCTTCAGATTTATTCGAGGAGACAAGTCTGCATAACCTCTGTTCCATTGCCTGAGTATGCTTAACTGCAGAGGTCTGAGATGGAAGCGAGCAAACGGGATGAGGTCCATTGCCACCACCTTCAGTCCGATTAACTCCATGCACTGAGCCACTGACGGCCGAGGAGTGGACTGAAAGACTAGACCAGTATTGATAATCTTTGATTTCCTGACTTCTGTCAGAAAAATCTTCTTAGACAGTGAGTCTATTATGGTTCCCAAGAAGGTGACTTGTGTCTGGAACAAGGGAACTCTTTTCCAAATTTACCTTCCACCCATGAGTTCAGGAGAGATAACACTGTCTGTGTGGGAGCTTATTGAAAAGATGGGGCCTGGACTAGAATGTCGTCCAGATAAGGCGCCACCCCAATGTCCCGTGACCGAAGTACCGCCAACAGAGACCACAGAACCTTTGTGAAAATTCTGGGAACAGTGGCCAGGCCGAAAGGAAAAGCCGCGAACTGGAAGTGTTTGTCCTGGAAGGCAAGCCTCAGGAACTTGTGTGATGATACCTGTGAATAGGGACATGTAGGTACGCGTCCTTTAAATCCACTGTTGTCATAAATTGACCCTCCTGGATTAAGGGAAGGATAGAACAAATACTTTCCATCTTGAAGGATGGAACCCTTAGAATTTTTTTTAGACTCTTGGAGGTCTAAAAATGGTCTGAAGGTTCCCTCCTTTTTGGAAACCACAGATTGGAATAAAAACCCTGGCCCTGTTCCAGTACTGGAACAGGAACAATCACTCCCAGGGCAAAGAGGTCTCTTACACAATGTATGAACGCCTCTTTTTGTCTGGTTTGCAGATAATCTTGAAAGAAGAAACCTGCCTCTGGGAGGAAAACTTTTGAACTCTAGCTTGTATCCCTGGGACACAATCTCTATTGCCCAGGGATCCTGAACCCAAACCTGAGCGAAGAAGGAAAAAGTCTGCCCCCTACAAGATCCAGTCCTGGATCGGGGGCATGCCTTACATGCTCTCTTGGATTCAATATCAGGCTTCTTGGATTGCTTTTCCTTAGTTCAAGACGGGTTAGGTCCCCATGCAGGTTTGGATTGTTCCTGCTTAGAGGAGGAAGATGAAGAATTTCCTTTGAAATTTCAAAAGGAATAAAAAAAATTGCTCTGTCCTTTGTTTCTCTTATCTTGAGGGAAAAGATAACCCTTACCTTCCGTGATATCAGAAAATTTCTGAAAGACCAGGTCCAAACAAGGTCTTGCCCTTGTAAGGAATAGCCAGAAGCTTAGGACTTAGAGGAAACATCCGCAGGCCAAGGCTTTAACCATAAAGCTCTGCGGGCTAGAATAGAGAAACCCAAAATCTTAGCTCCCAGCTTAAAAATTTGAAGTGAAGCGTCCATAATAAAGGCATTAGCTAGCTTCAGAGCCTTTATCCTGTCTAGGATCTCCTCCAAGGGAGTCTCAGTCCTGAGAGACTCAGACAGTGCATCAAACCAATAAGCCGCCCCACTAGTGGCGGTAGCAATGTACGCAGCTGGCTGCCATTGCAGACCCTGGTAAACAAATCTTCTTAAGTAGACCCTCTAACTTCTTGTCCATAGGATCTCTGAAAGCACAACTATCCTCTATGGGAATAGTAGTTCTCTTGGCTAGGGTGGAAACAGCCCCTTCCACCTTAGGAACTGTTTGCCAAGCCTCCTTGAAAGAGTCAGCTATGGGAAACATCTTCTTAAAAATAGGAGAGGGAGAAAACGGTATACCTGGCCTCTCCCATTCCTTAGTAATGATCTCCGAAGCTCGCGCTTTGGGACTGTAAATCCGTCCGAAAATACGAACCTCAAAATATCTGTCCAATTTACTAGACTTCATAGGGACAACCACTACCATGGAGTCACAGTCGTCCAAAGTAACCATAACCTCCCTGAGCAACAGGCGCAGGTGTTATAGTTTAAACCTAAAAGTTACAACCTCCGAGTCTGTCAAAAGCAATAAACTTTCTGAATCTGAGATTTCACCCTCAGATGCTACAGCGGTACCCTCCTCTTCGTGACCTTGGGAGGGTACATCCGAAATTGCAACAATTGCATCAGAACTCACTGAATGTCTGGTTTTCCTCTTACGTTTGCCCTTCAACATTGGGAAAGCAGACAATGCATCAGAAATTGTAGAAGACATGAGAGAAGCTATGTATTTTAAAGTAACTCCAGCGGGCGCTAGACCAGAAGTGCAGGTGGTAAAATTTGGGACGCTTGGGGAGAAAGCTGTGGCATACTTTGACCCTCGTCAGACTCTTGGACAGTCTCTTTAAATTCAAAGTGACAACTTTTTTACCTTAAGACTTGCAATGTTACACTACCAATATAAAGAGAAAAAAAAACCTCTGCACCACAGCTACTGTGCTGAGGTGCTCCTACCTGACAGGCAAACGGATGGCTGCGAGTCCGCTAAGCGATGCAGTAGAAAATTTTCAATCTGGTGCACTGCAGTAGCAATTTTCAAACTGGTGCTAGAAACGCATGCTCTGCACGGACCATGCATTTCTAGACAGCACTTCAAAAATTTGTGTCGCGAATGTCTTCCTGACCGAGGCGTAAGTAAATTGGTGCGAACTCGGAAGACCAGCCCATCGTGGGCGTACTACATCGCTTACAATAAGCACTGCTTATTAAGCTCCATTCAATATGTACTGCCTATTATCTTATGCTGAGTAAACAATACTCTGCTTAAATAAAGTGTGAACCACCAGAGCCAAAAGTGATCCCCAGCCCCAGCACATAAATGCTGTACCAATACCTCTCCAGACTAGGAGTTTTTAGTGTCCCAACATAAGTGCCTCTTCTATCCCTGTGCACTTAGTAATGATAATGGTGTGCGTACTCCTTTCTGGGTCTCCCCAGAAAATATATAAAGTAGCACTTACCTTTACTTCTGCCTGACAGCAAGGCAGCTCACAGGCTTAAGAGGTCCTCTCCCTCCCATTGACCTGTGGAGGAAAAAGCATGCTAAGTAATTTTTACCTCAGACTAAGGCATACAGGCCAGCAAGAATACATGGGAGGCGCAGTGAGAATAAATGTCCCACAAGTTCCCATTGCTCTAAAGTCACCACTGCTCTACTGAAGAGACCGATATGGACTACGGCTACACAATATTGTACCACTTTAAAAATAATAAACTCTTGATTGAACAATCTTTTCTAACACCTCACATTACCACTTCCTATCATTAATGTAGGCAAAGAGAATGACTGGGGTGGGACGGGGGAGGAGCTATTTAACAGCTCTGCTGCTCTTTGCCGCCTCCTTCTGACCAGGAGATGAATATCCCATTAGTAATTAAGATGATCAGTATACTCATCGTGTCATAAAGAAATAACCATGTTTATCAATCAGCTGATTATGTCCCCTGTGCACTAGTTCAGATATCCACAAAATGTGGCCTGTTAGGGACGCATGAGAACAGGTTTGAAACCAGTGATCTAGCGTGAGGAGGGTGGGGTAAGCAGTATAAATTAAGTGACATCTATGTTATTGTTTTAAAGGGACAAAATACTTATTTGCTAAATCACATGAAAGTGATGCAGCATAACTGTAAAAAGCTGACAGGAAAACACCTGAATATCTCTATGTAAAAAAGAAAGATATTTTACCTCAAATTTCCTCAGCTCACTGTTGTAAAAAAAAAAAAAAAAAAGTTATACTTCAGCTGCTGGTAAAAATAAATAAAAAAAAATAATGAACAGCAACCAATCAGCATCGCTGAGGTCATTAACTGTATTTACTGTGATCTGATGAGATTTCACTTAACTTTAATGCGATTTCATAATACACTTCCCAAAACTGAATATTGAAACGTGTGCATGAGGCATGTTCCTTTGCAGGTCCTGGGACAGGCATACTGATTGGCTGCTTAAAGTCATTTTCAATGGTGTGAATACTTAAACATTTTGAGGTAAAATATCTTCCTTTTTTACATAGAGATGTTCAGGTGATATTTTCTAGTCAGCTTTTTACAGCTATGCTGCAGCACTTTCAAATGTTTTAACATTTAGGTATTATGTCCCTTTAAAACTATTTAAAAATAAAAGGAAAATAAAATTACCCAAATAAAGCACAACAGAAACATTATCCAAATATGAGTGATTAACCTATTTACCAAAGGTAGGTATTTAGAAAATTGGGAGGAACTATTTATTACTAATGGTATAAATTAAATCAGTAGTTTTCTGATACAGCTGTAAAATTAATCCAAAAAGTTACGATTCTAAAAATGAAACCTATATGGTTGTAAATATTATTATAAAAGCAGCAAGAACAAGTCTTCTTGCCTTCATTCTCACAAGACAAATTAGATACTAGGGTGCCCCTGATGTAACATGCACTCTGTATACACACTGAGCAAGGCATAAAGGACTCACGTGTTGCATTTCCGTGGCATGGCATAGCCCTCAAGACCAGGTCGCACAGAGATGTTACCGATTGTGTTACGGCAGCTGCGGCACTGGATAGAAATTTTGGTAGCTTTGGCTCTAACGGCTGTTGCAGCGATGATTATGCCTGGAATTTTCACCAGGTGAGACATCTGTTCTGACTGCAAAAAGGAGGTATTAAGGTGTCTGATAGATTAGATACAAAGGTAACATTTACTTTAAGGGGAGAGGGCAGGATACACATTTACAGTTGGGAAAGCAATGGCCCTCATATTCATGTACAGACACAAACCAGAAACAGTAGGAAAAGTAGGAGTCATAGTTCTCTCCAGCAAAAACAAAAACATCAGAAATCCAAAATAACAGCAGCCTGTGAGTACAACCCATGTTCAAGGTTACCTTCAGACTTCGGATGTTGGCAGGGTTGGCATCAGACTTCAGCATGACCTGAATTTCTTGGATAGTCTCTTCACCTGCAGGTCGAGGGCGAGTGACTTCATCTGCCACTTCCTGAGCTGCCTCCTCTAGCTAGACAAAAAGAAAACACGCAAGTTAAAGCACTGGAGACAAAAGGTTTGTAAATGCAACTGCTGATAAGAACTGGTGAGCTCTAAGTGGTGCAAGGAAAAAAGAAAGGTTTTATATTTCACAACAGTAAAAAGTTTATATAAAATGGGTGGGGTGAGATAGAAAGGGAAAAGTGTCACATAAAAAATGGCTATGAACAGCTGTGAAGGCCCTCACACAAGGCACAAATTCATTAGGGCAGTTGCTGACAGAATACTCACCAGCTGCAGGTGCTCTGTGGGCTGCTTGTACAGATAGTCTGCTAGATCCTCATCAAAGCTGGCCAGGTCCTCCATCTCCACCTCAATCCAGTATTCCCCAAGGTTATAGTGCCGCTTGAGTTCATCTCTGTAAGAGGCCAAGAGCTGCTGAATTCAAACCCTACAGCCACAGCTGAAACTAATGCATGCACTAGCTAACGTCAGGCCGCTAATTTATTTTACATATACAAGCATGTGATACAGTCACATGCTGGGAGCCAGACATCAATATTGTTTAATTTTCTTAAAGTGAATGTCAATTTTGATGCTTAACTGCCCGGTTTTTAAAAATTTGATTAAAAACTTGACAGCAGCTCCAACATCCTCCACCCATCGCAAAGTCTCTTCCTGGGTCTAAAATGAGGAATCCGGCTTCCTCCAATCACGGCGTTGAATCAGACACTGATTCCCCCGGGGGAAGCCGTGATTTGAGGATGACCTATCCATCATTTCTGATGTCAGAAATGGCTTGCAATGACGGGAGAAAGCTGGAGCTGCTGTCAAGTTTAAAAAGGTACTTTTATTCACAACAGGAGTGAAATGTAAATTTTCATGAAATAAAATGCCCCTGTTTTTAATCAAATTTTTAAAAACCAGACCCACATTTTCTCTTTCGTGATTTAGATAGAGCATGCCATTTTAAAGAACTTTCTAATTTACTTCTATTATCTATTTTGCTTCATTCTCTTGATATTCTTTGCTGAATAGCATATCTAGATAGGGTCAGTAGCTGCTGATTGGTGCCTGATAATAGATGCCTTGTGTTATTGGCTCACCCATGTGCATTGCTATTTCTTTAACAAAGGACATCTAAAGGATAAAGCATATTAAATAATAGAAGTAAATTGTAAAGTTGTTTAAAATTGAATTCTCTTTCTGAATCACGAAAGAAAATTTTGGGGTTTAGTGTCTCTTTAACCATCAAAATTGACATTCACTTTAAAGGGACAGTATACACTCATTTTCATATAACTGCATGTAATAGACACTACTATAAAGAATAATATGCACAGATACTGATATAAAAATCCAGTATAAAACTGTTTAAAAACTTACTTAGAAGCTGTCAGTTTGGCTCTGTTGAAAAGGTAGCTGGAAAGCCCACTGCAAGTGGCAAATAAGACACTCCCCCCCTCCCCCTTCTCTTGCATATGAAAAGACCCTTTACACAAACAGGAGCAAGCTGGAGTAGGTAGTCGAGCGTATTCACATAAAACTTTGGGGCTTGGTTAGGAGTCTGAAAATCAGAGCAATGTTATTTAAAAATAAGCAAAACTATACATTTATTTAAAAAAAAAAAACTTTATGGGCTATATAAATAGATTATCTACAAAACATTTATGCAAAGAAAAAATGAGTGTATAATGTCCCTTTAAGGTTTCAATGCCTGAAGTTCTGAAAATGGTCCTAAGTAAGTGCCAACCTATACAAACAACAATAAAAGTACTGTGATTCCCTCAAGCATGTGAGGGCGTTTTGTACACTGTTAAAGTAACCAGTAGAGACAGACACCAGTAGTTTCTATGAAACCAACGAGCCATTTGGGCACCAATGCAGCAAAGACTTGGTATGACACGAAGGAACCACCTGAACAATGGAGATGATACACAAGGAACAGCAAAGTGACACCAGGGCCCATGGGGACAGCAGGCACATGACTAAGGGCCCATGGGGACAGCAGGCACATGACTAAGGGCCCATGGGGACAGTGAGCACGGATAGGGTCATGTTTGTGGCTGCTATTAGTACAGGAATAACCTACTAATCACTGAGGAACCGCAGAATTCGGCACTAAGACCAGACAGGATACTACCTAATAGGTAACCAGCGGTGCTAAGAGGCCGCCCTCACCTGTATTTGAAGGTGAACCCGGTGCGGTCAGTGCCCACTCGGTACTGTCGGAGGAACTCGCGGAACCGCTTCTTGAGCTGGGTCTTCTTCGCCTGCCCATCATCCCCCGTTTGCTGTTCTCCACCAAAGCTGTCACTGTAGTAAATACCGGGATCATCAAAACCAGACATGACGGCTAGAACACAGAACACCGGCGGTCACTTCAGAGAATGGCGCGAAAATGATCACTTCGCGCCAAAACCTGAGCGCGCCGGGAAAGGTCCCTCCCCTCGTCCCTATTGGTTGTACCAGAGAACATGTGATCTACGGACCCCGCCCTTGATCGGGTGAGGTTTACACTTTTATTTAGTCTCCGCCTCTTCATTTCGTCACGTTGCAAGCTAATTCGTTGTGACGTCAGGCAAAGTCTGAGTGCTGATTGGCTGCTGTTTGTGAGGCTCATTTGGCGCCTAAAATTTTATATCATATTATCAGGCCAACAAATTAAGTAGCAGGAGACGAGAGAGATGATGCTGAAGTTAGCTCCCTATTCCGCCAGCTTCTTATTCGAATGCTGAAGTTAGCTACTTATTCGGCCAGCTTCTTATTCGAAGATTCAAGTTAGCTTACTATTCACCCAGCATCCTATTCTAGTTAGCTTCTTATTAATGAAATAAATGATTTATTAAACAACAATTAGCAAAGTTAATATGATATTAATCATTAAATTTGGCACCATAATTTTCATTAATTTCAATAGGGAAATTCTGAATAAGATAACAAGCTTTTAAGCTTGGCTCACTCACATTTGGCTTGTTTAATACTAATTGGGCATCCCTCTATAGAAAAAGAATCAATCTAGCCCGAGCCAAATTATATTGATCATGTAATAAGGCACCAAACCTGGTACCCTCATTTCAATGCATTTCAATGGGAGATTTTGAATAAGTAACCAAGCTTTTAATCTATGAAAACCATCTTGGCTCATTCACATTTGGATTGTTTTATGCTAATTTGGCATCCCTCTATATAAAAAAAATCAATGTAGCCTGAGCCAAATGATATTGATCATATAATATGGCATCAAAGCTGGCACCCTAGCATCCATGTATTTCAATGGGAAATTGTGAATAAGTAACCAAGCATTTCCTCTATTAAAACCATCTTGGCTCACTCACATTTGGCTTGTTTTATACTAATTGGACATCCCTCTATCTAAAAAGAATCAATCTAGCCTGAGCCAAATGATATTGATCATATAATATGGCACCAAACCTGGTACCCTAATTTCAATGCATTTCAATGGGAGATTTTGAATAAGTAACCAAGCATTTACTCTATGAAAACCATCTTGGCTCACTTACATTTTACTTGTTTTATACTAATTGGACATCCCTCTATATAAAAAGAATCAATCTAGCCTGAGACAAATGATATTGATCAGGTAATATGGCACCAAACCTGGTACCCTAATTCCAATGCATTTCAAAGGGCAATTCTGAATAAGTAACCAAGCTTTTAATCTATGAAAACCATCTTGGCTCACTCACATTTGGCTTGTTTTATGCTAATTGGACATCCCTCTATCTAAAAAGAATCAATCTAGCCTGAGCCAAATGATATTGATCATGTAACATGGCACCAAACCTGGTACCCTCATTTCAATGCATTTCAATGGGAGATTTTGAATAAGTAACCAAGCTTTTAATGATGAAAACCATCTTGGCTCACTCAGATTTGGCTTGTTTAATACTAATTGGGCATCCCTCTATATAAAAAGAATCAATCTAGCCTGAGCCAAATGATATTGATCATGTAATATGGCACCAAACCTGGTACCCTAATTCCAATGCATTTCAATAGGCAATTCTGAATAAGTAACCAAGCTTTTAATCTATGAAAACCATCTTGGCTCACTCAAATTTGGCCTGTTTTATACTAATTGGGCATCCCTCTATATAAAAAGAATCAATCTAGCCTGAGCCAAATTATATTGATCATGTAATATGGCGCCAAACCTTTTACCCTAATTCCAATGCATTTCAATGGGAGATTTTGAATAAGTAACCAAGCTTTTAATCTATGAAAACCATCTTGGCTCACTCACATTTGGTTTGTTTTATACTAATTGGGCATCCCTCTATATAAAAAGAATCAATCTAGCCTGAGCCAAATGATATTGATCATGTAATATGGCACCAAACCTGATACCCTCATTTCAATGCATTTCAATGGGAGATTTTGAATAAGTAACCAAGCTTTTAATCTATGAAAACCATCTTGGCTCACTCACATTTGGCTTGTTTCATACTAATTGGGCATCCCTCTATCTAAAAAGAATCAATCTAGCCTGAGCCAAATTATACTGATCATGTTATATGGCACCAAACCTGGTACCCTAATTTCAATGCATTTCAATGGGAGATTTTGAATCAGTAACCAAGCATTTACTCTATGAAAACCACCTTGGCTCACTCACATTTGGCTTGTTTTATGCTAATTGGGCATCTCTCTATCTAAAAATAATCAATCTAGCCTGAGCCAAATGATATTGATCATGTAATATGGCACCAAACCTAGTGCCCTCATTTCAATGGGAGATTTTGAATAAGTAACCAAGCTTTTAATCTATGAAAACCATCTTGGCTCACTCAGATTTGGCTTGTTTTATACTAATTGGGCATTCCTCTATACAAAAAGATTGAATCTAGCCTGAGCCAAATGATATTGATCATGTAATATGGCACCAAACCTGGTACCCTAATTCCAATGCATTTCAATGGGAGATTTTGAATAAGTAACCAAGCTTTTAATCTATGAAAACCATCTTGGCTCACTCACATTTGGTTTGTTTTATACTAATTGGGCATCCCTCTATATAAAAATAACCAATCTAGCCTGAGCCAAATGATATTGATCATGTAATATGGCACCAAACCTGATACCCTCATTTCAATGCATTTCAATAGAAGATTTTGAATAAGTAACCAAGCTTTTAATCTATGAAAACCATCTTGGCTCACTTACATTTGGCTTGTTTCATACTAATTGGGCATCCCTCTATCTAAAAAGAATCAATCTAGCCTGAGCCAAATTATACTTATCATGTAATATGGCACCAAACCTGGTACCCTCATTTCAATGCATTTCAATGGGAGATTTTGAATAAGTAACCAAGCTTTTAATCTATGAAAACCACCTTGGCTCACTCACATTTGGCTTGTTTTATGCTAATTGGGCATCTCTCTATCTAAAAATAATCAATCTAGCCTGAGCCAAATGATATTGATCCTGTAATATGGCACCAAACCTAGTGCCCTCATTTCAATGGGAGATTTTGAATAAGTAACCAAGCTTTTAATCTATGAAAACCATCTTGGCTCACTCAGATTTGGCTTGTTTTATACTAATTGGGCATTCCTCTATATAAAAAGATTGAATCTAGCCTGAGCCAAATGATATTGATCATGTAATATGGCACCAAACCTGGTACCCTAATTCCAATGCATTTCAATAGGCAATTCTGAATAAGTAACCAAGCTTTTAATCTATGAAAACCATCTTGGCTCACTCACATTTGGCCTGTTTTATACTAATTGGGCATCCCTCTATATAAAAAGAATCAATCTAGCCTGAGCCAAATTATATTGATCATGTAATATGGCACCAAACCTGGTACCCTAATTCCAATGCATTTCAATGGGAGATTTTGAATAAGTAACCAAGCTTTTAATCTATGAAAACCATCTTGGCTCACTCACATTTGGTTTGTTTTATACTAATTGGGCATCCCTCTATATAAAAATAACCAATCTAGCCTGAGCCAAATGATATTGATCATGTAATATGGCACCAAACCTGATACCCTCATTTCAATGCATTTCAATAGAAGATTTTGAATAAGTAACCAAGCTTTTAATCTATGAAAACCATCTTGGCTCACTTACATTTGGCTTGTTTCATACTAATTGGGCATCCCTCTATATAAAAAAATTCAATCTAGCCTGAGCCAAATGATATTGATCATATAATATTGCATCAAAGCTGGCACCCTAGCATCCATGTATTTCAATGGGAAATTGTGAATAAGTAACCAAGCATTTGCTCTATTAAAACCATCTTGGCTCACTCACATTTGCTTGTTTAATACTAATTGGGCATCCCTCTATCTAAAAATAATCAATCTAGCCTGAGCCAAATGATATTGATCATGTAATATGGCACCAAACCTGGTACCCTAATTTCAATGCATTTCAATGGGAGATTTTGAATAAGTAACCAAGCATTTACTCTATGAAAACCATCTTGGCTCACTCACATTTGGCTTGTTTAATACTAATTGGGCATCCCTCTATATAAAAATAATCAATCTAGCCTGAGCCAAATGATATTGATCATGTAATATGGCACCAAACCTGGTACCCTAATTCCAATGCATTTCAATGGGCAATTCTGAATAAGTAACTAAGCTTTTAATCTATGAAAACCAGCTTGGCTCACTCACATTTGACTTTGTTATGCTAATTGGACATCTCTCTATCTAAAAAGAATCAATCTAGCCTGAGCCAAATGATATTGATCATGTAATATGGCACCAAACATGGTACCCTAATTCCAATGCATTTGAAAGGGCAATTCTGAATAAGTAACTAAGCTTTTAATCTATGAAAAACATCTTGGCTCACTCACATTTGGCTTGTTTTATGTTAATTGGACATCCCTCTATCTAAAAAGAATCAATCTAGCCTGAGCCAAATGATATTGATCATGTAATATGGCACCAAACCTGGTACCCTAATTTCAATGCATTTCAATGGGAGATTTTGAATAAGTAACCAAGCATTTACTCTATGAAAACCATCTTGACTCACTTACATTTTACTTGTTTTATACTAATTGGGCATCCCTCTATAGAAAAAGAATCAATCTAGCCTGAGCCAAATGATATTGATCATGTAATATGGCACCAAACCTGGTACCCTAATTCCAATGCATTTCAAAGGGCAATTCTGAATAAGTAACCAAGCTTTTAATCTATGAAAAACATCTTGGCTCACTCACATTTGGCTTGTTTTATGCTAATTGGACATCCCTCTATCTAAAAAGAATCAATCTAGCCTGAGCCAAATGATATTGATCATGTAATATGGCACCAAACCTGGTACCCTCATTTCAATGCATTTCAATGGGAGATTTTGAATAAGTAACCAAGCTTTTAATCTATGAAAACCATCTTGGCTCACTCACATTTTACTGGTTTTATACTAATTGGGCATCCCTCTATGTAAAAAGAATCAATCTAGCCTGAGCCAAATTATATTGATCATGTAATATGGCACTAAACCTGGTACCCTCATTTCAATGTATTTCAATGGGAGATTTTGAATCAGTAACCAAGCATTTACTCTATGAAAACCATCTTGGCTCACTCACATTTGGCTTGTTTTATGCTAATTGGACATCCCTCTATATAAAAAGATTGAATCTAGCCTGAGCCAAATTATATTGATCATGTAATATGGCACCAAACCTGGTACCCTAATTCCAATACATTTCAATAGGCAATTCTGAATAAGTAACCAAGCTTTTAATCTATGAAAACCATCTTATCTCACTCACATTTGGCTTGTTTTATACTAATTGGGCATCCCTCTATATAAAAAGAATCAATCTAGCCTGAGACAAATGATATTGATCATGTAATATGGCCCCAAACCTGGTACCCTCATTTCAATGCATTTCAATAGGATATTTTGAATAAGTAACCAAGCATTTACTCTATGAAAACCATCTTGGCTCACTCACTTTTTACTTGTTTTATACTAAATGGGCATCCCTCTATAGAAAAAGAATCAATCTAGCCTGAGACAAATGATATTGATCATGTAATATGGCCCCAAACCTGGTACCCTCATTTCAATGCATTTCAATAGGAGATTTTGAATAAGTAACCAAGCTTTTAATCTATGAAAACCATCTTGGCTCATTCACATTTGGATTGTTTTATGCTAATTTGGCATCCCTCTATATAAAAAAAATCAATGTAGCCTGAGCCAAATGATATTGATCATATAATATGGCATCAAAGCTGGCACCCTAGCATCCATGTATTTCAATGGGAAATTGTGAATAAGTAACCAAGCATTTCCTCTATTAAAACCATCTTGGCTCACTTACATTTTACTTGTTTTATACTAATTGGACATCCCTCTATATAAAAAGAATCAATCTAGCCTGAGCCAAATGATATTGATCAGGTAATATGGCACCAAACCTGGTACCCTAATTCCAATGCATTTCAAAGGGCAATTCTGAATAAGTAACCAAGCTTTTAATCTAGGAAAACCATCTTGGCTCACTCACATTTGGCTTGTTTTATGCTAATTGGACATCCCTCTATCTAAAAAGAATCAATCTAGCCTGAGCCAAATGATATTGATCATGTAACATGGCACCAAACCTGGTACCCTCATTTCAATGCATTTCAATGGGAGATTTTGAATAAGTAACCAAGCTTTTAATGATGAAAACCATCTTGGCTCACTCAGATTTGGCTTGTTTAATACTAATTGGGCATCCCTCTATATAAAAAGAATCAATCTAGCCTGAGCCAAATGATATTGATCATGTAATATGGCACCAAACCTGGTACCCTAATTCCAATGCATTTCAATAGGCAATTCTGAATAAGTAACCAAGCTTTTAATCTATGAAAACCATCTTGGCTCACTCAAATTTGGCCTGTTTTATACTAATTGGGCATCCCTCTATATAAAAAGAATCAATCTAGCCTGAGCCAAATTATATTGATCATGTAATATGGCGCCAAACCTTTTACCCTAATTCCAATGCATTTCAATGGGAGATTTTGAATAAGTAACCAAGCTTTTAATCTATGAAAACCATCTTGGCTCACTCACATTTGGTTTGTTTTATACTAATTGGGCATCCCTCTATATAAAAAGAATCAATCTAGCCTGAGCCAAATGATATTGATCATGTAATATGGCACCAAACCTGATACCCTCATTTCAATGCATTTCAATGGGAGATTTTGAATAAGTAACCAAGCTTTTAATCTATGAAAACCATCTTGGCTCACTCACATTTGGCTTGTTTCATACTAATTGGGCATCCCTCTATCTAAAAAGAATCAATCTAGCCTGAGCCAAATTATACTGATCATGTTATATGGCACCAAACCTGGTACCCTAATTTCAATGCATTTCAATGGGAGATTTTGAATCAGTAACCAAGCATTTACTCTATAAAAACCACCTTGGCTCACTCACATTTGGCTTGTTTTATGCTAATTGGGCATCTCTCTATCTAAAAATAATCAATCTAGCCTGAGCCAAATGATATTGATCATGTAATATGGCACCAAACCTAGTGCCCTCATTTCAATGGGAGATTTTGAATAAGTAACCAAGCTTTTAATCTATGAAAACCATCTTGGCTCACTCACATTTGGCTTGTTTTATACTAATTGGGCATTCCTCTATATAAAAAGATTGAATCTAGCCTGAGCCAAATGATATTGATCATGTAATATGGCACCAAACCTGGTACCCTAATTCCAATGCATTTCAATAGGCAATTCTGAATAAGTAACCAAGCTTTTAATCTATGAAAACCATCTTGGCTCACTCACATTTGGCCTGTTTTATACTAATTGGGCATCCCTCTATATAAAAAGAATCAATCTAGCCTGAGCCAAATTATATTGATCATGTAATATGGCACCAAACCTGGTACCCTAATTCCAATGCATTTCAATGGGAGATTTTGAATAAGTAACCAAGCTTTTAATCTATGAAAACCATCTTGGCTCACTCACATTTGGTTTGTTTTATACTAATTGGGCATCCCTCTATATAAAAATAACCAATCTAGCCTGAGCCAAATGATATTGATCATGTAATATGGCACCAAACCTGACACCCTCATTTCAATGCATTTCAATAGAAGATTTTGAATAAGTAACCAAGCTTTTAATCTATGAAAACCATCTTGGCTCACTTACATTTGGCTTGTTTCATACTAATTGGGCATCCCTCTATCTAAAAAGAATCAATCTAGCCTGAGCCAAATTATACTTATCATGTAATATGGCACCAAACCTGGTACCCTCATTTCAATGCATTTCAATGGGAGATTTTGAATAAGTAACCAAGCTTTTAATCTATGAAAACCACCTTGGCTCACTCACATTTGGCTTGTTTTATGCTAATTGGGCATCTCTCTATCTAAAAATAATCAATCTAGCCTGAGCCAAATGATATTGATCCTGTAATATGGCACCAAACCTAGTGCCCTCATTTCAATGGGAGATTTTGAATAAGTAACCAAGCTTTTAATCTATGAAAACCATCTTGGCTCACTCAGATTTGGCTTGTTTTATACTAATTGGGCATTCCTCTATATAAAAAGATTGAATCTAGCCTGAGCCAAATGATATTGATCATGTAATATGGCACCAAACCTGGTACCCTAATTCCAATGCATTTCAATAGGCAATTCTGAATAAGTAACCAAGCTTTTAATCTATGAAAACCATCTTGGCTCACTCACATTTGGCCTGTTTTATACTAATTGGGCATCCCTCTATATAAAAAGAATCAATCTAGCCTGAGCCAAATTATATTGATCATGTAATATGGCACCAAACCTGGTACCCTAATTCCAATGCATTTCAATGGGAGATTTTGAATAAGTAACCAAGCTTTTAATCTATGAAAACCATCTTGGCTCACTCACATTTGGTTTGTTTTTGTACTAATTGGGCATCCCTCTATATAAAAATAACCAATCTAGCCTGAGCCAAATGATATTGATCATGTAATATGGCACCAAACCTGATACCCTCATTTCAATGCATTTCAATAGAAGATTTTGAATAAGTAACCAAGCTTTTAATCTATGAAAACCATCTTGGCTCACTTACATTTGGCTTGTTTCATACTAATTGGGCATCCCTCTATCTAAAAAGAATCAATCTAGCCTGAGCCAAATTATACTTATCATGTAATATGGCACCAAACCTGGTACCCTCATTTCAATGCATTTCAATGGGAGATTTTGAATAAGTAACCAAGCTTTCAATCTATGAAAACCATCTTGGCTCACTCACATTTGGATTGTTTTATGCTAATTTGGCATCCCTCTATATAAAAATAATCAATCTAGCCTGAGCCAAATGATATTGATCATATAATATTGCATCAAAGCTGGCACCCTAGCATCCATGTATTTCAATGGGAAATTGTGAATAAGTAACCAAGCATTTGCTCTATTAAAACCATCTTGGCTCACTCACATTTGCTTGTTTAATACTAATTGGGCATCCCTCTATCTAAAAATAATCAATCTAGCCTGAGCCAAATGATATTGATCATGTAATATGGCACCAAACCTGGTACCCTAATTTCAATGCATTTCAATGGGAGATTTTGAATAAGTAACCAAGCATTTACTCTATGAAAACCATCTTGGCTCACTCACATTTGGCTTGTTTAATACTAATTGGGCATCCCTCTATATAAAAATAATCAATCTAGCCTGAGCCAAATGATATTGATCATGTAATATGGCACCAAACCTGGTACCCTAATTCCAATGCATTTCAATGGGCAATTCTGAATAAGTAACTAAGCTTTTAATCTATGAAAACCAGCTTGGCTCACTCACATTTGACTTTGTTATGCTAATTGGACATCTCTCTATCTAAAAAGAATCAATCTAGCCTGAGCCAAATGATATTGATCATGTAATATGGCACCAAACATGGTACCCTAATTCAAATGCATTTGAAAGGGCAATTCTGAATAAGTAACTAAGCTTTTAATCTATGAAAAACATCTTGGCTCACTCACATTTGGCTTGTTTTATGTTAATTGGACATCCCTCTATCTAAAAAGAATCAATCTAGCCTGAGCCAAATGATATTGATCATGTAATATGGCACCAAACCTGGTACCCTAATTTCAATGCATTTCAATGGGAGATTTTGAATAAGTAACCAAGCATTTACTCTATGAAAACCATCTTGACTCACTTACATTTTACTTGTTTTATACTAATTGGGCATCCCTCTATAGAAAAAGAATCAATCTAGCCTGAGCCAAATGATATTGATCATGTAATATGGCACCAAACCTGGTACCCTAATTTCAATGCATTTCAATGGGAGATTTTGAATAAGTAACCAAGCATTTACTCTATGAAAACCATCTTGGCTCACTCACATTTGGCTTGCTTAATACTAATTGGGCATCCCTCTATATAAAAATAATCAATCTAGCCTGAGCCAAATGATATTGATCATGTAATATGGCACCAAACCTGGTACCCTAATTCCAATGCATTTCAATGGGCAATTCTGAATAAGTAACTAAGCTTTTAATCTATGAAAACCAGCTTGGCTCACTCACATTTGACTTTGTTATGCTAATTGGACATCTCTCTATCTAAAAAGAATCAATCTAGCCTGAGCCAAATGATATTGATCATGTAATATGGCACCAAACATGGTACCCTAATTCAAATGCATTTGAAAGGGCAATTCTGAATAAGTAACTAAGCTTTTAATCTATGAAAAACATCTTGGCTCACTCACATTTGGCTTGTTTTATGTTAATTGGACATCCCTCTATCTAAAAAGAATCAATCTAGCCTGAGCCAAATGATATTGATCATGTAATATGGCACCAAACCTGGTACCCTAATTTCAATGCATTTCAATGGGAGATTTTGAATAAGTAACCAAGCATTTACTCTATGAAAACCATCTTGACTCACTTACATTTTACTTGTTTTATACTAATTGGGCATCCCTCTATAGAAAAAGAATCAATCTAGCCTGAGCCAAATGATATTGATCATGTAATATGGCACCAAACCTGGTACCCTAATTCCAATGCATTTCAAAGGGCAATTCTGAATAAGTAACCAAGCTTTTAATCTATGAAAAACATCTTGGCTCACTCACATTTGGCTTGTTTTATGCTAATTGGACATCCCTCTATCTAAAAAGAATCAATCTAGCCTGAGCCAAATGATATTGATCATGTAATATGGCACCAAACCTGGTACCTTCATTTCAATGCATTTCAATGGGAGATTTTGAATAAGTAACCAAGCTTTTAATCTATGAAAACCATCTTGGCTCACTCACATTTTACTGGTTTTATACTAATTGGGCATCCCTCTATGTAAAAAGAATCAATCTAGCAGTAGCCAAATTATATTGATCATGTAATATGGCACTAAACCTGGTACCCTCATTTCAATGTATTTCAATGGGAGATTTTGAATCAGTAACCAAGCATTTACTCTATGAAAACCATCTTGGCTCACTCACATTTGGCTTGTTTTATGCTAATTGGACATCCCTCTATATAAAAAGATTGAATCTAGCCTGAGCCAAATTATATTGATCATGTAATATGGCACCAAACCTGGTACCCTAATTCCAATACATTTCAATAGGCAATTCTGAATAAGTAACCAAGCTTTTAATCTATGAAAACCATCTTATCTCACTCACATTTGGCTTGTTTAATACTAATAGGGCATCCCTCTATATAAAAAGAATCAATCTAGCCTGAGACAAATGATATTGATCATGTAATATGGCCCCAAACCTGGTACCCTCATTTCAATGCATTTCAATAGGATATTTTGAATAAGTAACCAAGCATTTACTCTATGAAAACCATCTTGGCTCACTCACTTTTTACTTGTTTTATACTAAATGGGCATCCCTCTATAGAAAAAGAATCAATCTAGCCTGAGACAAATGATATTGATCATGTAATATGGCCCCAAACCTGGTACCCTCATTTCAATGCATTTCAATGGGAGATTTTGAATAAGTAACCAAGCATTTACTCTATGAAAACCATCTTGGCTCACTCACATTTGGCTTGTTTAATACTAATTGGGCATCCCTCTATATAAAAATAATCAATCTAGCCTGAGCCAAATTATATTGATCATGTAATATGGCACCAAACCTGGTACCCTAATTCCAATGCATTTCAATGGGCAATTCTGAATAAGTAACTAAATTTTTAATCTATGAAAACCAGCTTGGCTCACTCACATTTGGCTTTGTTATGCTAATTGGACATCTCTCTATCTAAAAAGAATCAATCTAGCCTGAGCCAAATGATATTGATCATGTAATATGGCACCAAACCTGGTACCCTAATTTCAATGCATTTCAATGGGAGATTTTGAATAAGTAACCAAGCATTTACTCTATGAAAACCATCTTGACTCACTTACATTTTACTTGTTTTATACTAATTGGGCATCCCTCTATAGAAAAAGAATCAATCTAGCCTGAGCCAAATGATATTGATCATGTGATATGGCACCAAACCTGGTACCCTAATTCCAATGCATTTCAAAGGGCAATTCTGAATAAGTAACCAAGCTTTTAATCTATGAAAACCATCTTGGCTCACTCACATTTTACTGGTTTTATACTAATTGGGCATCCCTCTATGTAAAAAGAATCAATCTAGCCTGAGCCAAATTATATTGATCATGTAATATGGCACTAAACCTGGTACCCTCATTTCAATGCATTTCAATGGGAGATTTTGAATAAGTAACCAAGCTTTTAATCTATGAAAAACATCTTGGCTCACTCACATTTCAGTTGTTTTATGCTAATTGGATATCCCTCTATCTAAAAAGAATCAATCTAGCCTGAGCCAAATGATATTGATCATGTAATATGGCACCAAACCTGGTACCCTCATTTCAATGCATTTCAATAGGATATTTTGAATAAGTAACCAAGCATTTACTCTATGAAAACCATCTTGGCTCACTCACTTTTTACTTGTTTTATACTAATTGGGCATCCCTCTATAGAAAAAGAATCAATCTAGCCTGAGACAAATTATATTGACCATGTAATATGGCACCAAACCTGGTACCCTCATTTCAATGCATTTCAATGGGAGATTTTGAATACGTAACCAAGCATTTACTCTATGAAAACCATCTTGGCTCACTCACATTTGGCTTGTTTAATACTAATTGGGCATCCCTCTATATAAAAATAATCCATCTAGCCTGAGCCAAATGATATTGATCATGTAATATGGCACCAAACCTGGTACCCTAATTCCAATGCATTTCAATGGGCAATTCTGAATAAGTAACTAAACTTTTAATCTATGAAAACCAGCTTGGCTCACTCACATTTGGCTTTGTTATGCTAATTGGACATCTCTCTATCTAAAAAGAATCAATCTAGCCTGAGCCAAATGATATTGATCTTGTAATATGGCACCAAACATGGTACCCTAATTCAAATGCATTTGAAAGGGCAATTCTGAATAAGTAACTAAGCTTTTAATCTATGAAAAACATCTTGGCTCACTCACATTTGGCTTGTTTTATGTTAATTGGACATCCCTCTATCTAAAAAGAATCAATCTAGCCTGAGCCAAATGATATTGATCATGTAATATGGCACCAAACCTGGTACCCTAATTTCAATGCATTTCAATGGGAGATTTTGAATAAGTAACCAAGCATTTACTCTATGAAAACCATCTTGGCTCTCTTACATTTTACTTGTTTTATACTAATTGGGCATCCCTCTATATAAAAAGAATCAATCTAGCCTGAGCCAAATGATATTGATCATGTAATATGGTACCAAACCTGGTACCCTAATTCCAATGCATTTCAAAGGGCAATTCTGAATAAGTAACCAAGCTTTTAATCTACGAAAAACATCTTGGCTCACTCACATTTGGCTTGTTTTATGCTAATTGGACATCCCTCTATCTAAAAAGAATCAATCTAGCCTGAGCCAAATGATATTGATCATGTAATATGGCACCAAACCTGGTACCCTCATTTCAATGCATTTCAATGGGAGATTTTGAATAAGTAACCAAGCTTTTAATCTATGAAAACCATCTTGGCTCACTCACATTTTACTGGTTTTATACTAATTGGGCATCCCTCTATGTAAAAAGAATCAATCTAGCCTGAGCCAAATTATATTGATCACGTAATATGGCACTAAACCTGGTACCTTCATTTTAATGCATTTCAATGGGAGATTTTGAATAAGTAACCAAGCTTTTAATCTATGAAAAACATCTTGGCTCACTCACATTTCACTTGTTTTATGCTAATTGGATATCCCTCTATCTAAAAAGAATCAATCTAGCCTGAGCCACATGATATTGATCATGTAATATGGCACCAAACCTGGTACCCTAATTCCAATACATTTCAATAGGCAATTCTGAATAAGTAACCAAGCTTTTAATCTATGAAAACCATCTTATCTCACTCACATTTGGCTTGTTTTATACTAATTGGGCATCCCTCTATATAAAAAGAATCAATCTAGCCTGAGACAAATGATATTGATCATGTAATATGGCCCCAAACCTGGTACCCTCATTTCAATGCATTTCAATAGGATATTTTGAATAAGTAACCAAGCATTTACTCTATGAAAACCATCTTGGCTCACTCACTTTTTACTTGTTTTATACTAATTGGGCATCCCTCTATAGAAAAAGAATCAATCTAGCCTGAGCCAAATTATATTGACCATGTAATATGGCACCAAACCTGGTACCCTCATTTCAATGCATTTCAATGGGAGATTTTGAATAAGTAACCAAGCATTTACTCTATGAAAACCATCTTGGCTCACTCACATTTGGCTTGTTTAATACTAATTGGGCATCCCTCTATATAAAAATAATCAATCTAGCCTGAGCCAAATGATATTGATCATGTAATATGGCACCAAACCTGGTACCCTAATTCCAATGCATTTCAAAGGGCAATTCTGAATAAGTAACTAAACTTTTAATCTATGAAAACCATCTTGGCTCACTCACATTTGGCTTTGTTATGCTAATTGGACATCTCTCTATCTAAAAAGAATCAATCTAGCCTGAGCCAAATGATATTGATCATGTAATATGGCACCAAACATGGTACCCTAATTCAAATGCATTTGAAAGGGCAATTCTGAATAAGTAACTAAGCTTTTAATCTATGAAAAACATCTTGGCTCACTCACATTTGGCTTGTTTTATGTTAATTGGACATCCCTCTATCTAAAAAGAATCAATCTAGCCTGAGCCAAATGATATTGATCATGTAATATGGCACCAAACCTGGTACCCTAATTTCAATGCATTTCAATGGGAGATTTTGAATAAGTAACCAAGCATTTACTCTATGAAAACCATCTTGGCTCACTTACATTTTACTTGTTTTATACTAATTGGGCATCCCTCTATATAAAAAGAATCAATCTAGCCTGAGCCAAATTATATTGATCATGTAATATGGCACTAAACCTGGTACCCTCATTTTAATGCATTTCAATGGGAGATTTTGAATAAGTAACCAAGCTTTTAATCTATGAAAAACATCTTGGCTCACTCACATTTCACTTGTTTTATGCTAATTGGATATCCCTCTATCTAAAAAGAATCAATCTAGCCTGAGCCAAATGATATTGATCATGTAATATGGCACCAAACCTGGTACCCTAATTCCAATACATTTCAATAGGCAATTCTGAATAAGTAACCAAGCTTTTAATCTATGAAAACCATCTTATCTCACTCACATTTGGCTTGTTTTATACTAATTGGGCATCCCTCTATATAAAAAGAATCAATCTAGCCTGAGACAAATGATATTGATCATGTAATATGGCCCCAAACCTGGTACCCTCATTTCAATGCATTTCAATGGGAGATTTTGAATCAGTAACCAAGCATTTACTCTATGAAAACCATCTTGGCTCACTCACATTTGGCTTGTTTTATGCTAATTGGACATCCCTCTATATAAAAAGATTGAATCTAGCCTGAGCCAAATGATATTGATCATGTAATATGGCACCAAACCTGGTACCCTAATTCCAATACATTTCAATAGGCAATTCTGAATAAGTAACCAAGCTTTTAATCTATGAAAACCATCTTGTCTCACTCACATTTGGCTTGTTTTATACTAATTGGGCATCCCTCTATATAAAAAGAATCAATCTAGCCTGAGACAAATGATATTGATCATGTAATATGGCCCCAAACCTGGTACCCTCATTTCAATGCATTTCAGTAGGATATTTTGAATAAGTAACCAAGCATTTACTCTATGAAAACCATCTTGGCTCACTCACTTTTTACTTGTTTTATACTAATTGGGCATCCATCTATATAAAAAGAATCAATCTAGCCTGAGCCAAATTATATTGATCATGTAATATGGCACTAAACCTGGTACCCTCATTTTAATGCATTTCAATGGGAGATTTTGAATAAGTAACCAAGCTTTTAATCTATGAAAAACATCTTGGCTCACTCACATTTCACTTGTTTTATGCTAATTGGATATCCCTCTATCTAAAAAGAATCAATCTAGCCTGAGCCAAATGATATTGATCATGTAATATGGCACCAAACCTGGTACCCTAATTCCAATACATTTCAATAGGCAATTCTGAATAAGTAACCAAGCTTTTAATCTATGAAAACCATCTTATCTCACTCACATTTGGCTTGTTTTATACTAATTGGGCATCCCTCTATATAAAAAGAATCAATCTAGCCTGAGACAAATGATATTGATCATGTAATATGGCCCCAAACCTGGTACCCTCATTTCAATGCATTTCAATAGGATATTTTGAATAAGTAACCAAGCATTTACTCTATGAAAACCATCTTGGCTCACTCACTTTTTACTTGTTTTATACTAATTGGGCATCCCTCTATAGAAAAAGAATCAATCTAGCCTGAGCCAAATTATATTGACCATGTAATATGGCACCAAACCTGGTACCCTCATTTCAATGCATTTCAATGGGAGATTTTGAATAAGTAACCAAGCATTTACTCTATGAAAACCATCTTGGCTCACTCACATTTGGCTTGTTTAATACTAATTGGGCATCCCTCTATATAAAAATAATCAATCTAGCCTGAGCCAAATGATATTGATCATGTAATATGGCACCAAACCTGGTACCCTAATTCCAATGCATTTCAAAGGGCAATTCTGAATAAGTAACTAAACTTTTAATCTATGAAAACCATCTTGGCTCACTCACATTTGGCTTTGTTATGCTAATTGGACATCTCTCTATCTAAAAAGAATCAATCTAGCCTGAGCCAAATGATATTGATCATGTAATATGGCACCAAACATGGTACCCTAATTCAAATGCATTTGAAAGGGCAATTCTGAATAAGTAACTAAGCTTTTAATCTATGAAAAACATCTTGGCTCACTCACATTTGGCTTGTTTTATGTTAATTGGACATCCCTCTATCTAAAAAGAATCAATCTAGCCTGAGCCAAATGATATTGATCATGTAATATGGCACCAAACCTGGTACCCTCATTTTAATGCATTTCAATGGGAGATTTTGAATAAGTAACCAAGCATTTACTCTATGAAAACCATCTTGGCTCACTTACATTTTACTTGTTTTATACTAATTGGGCATCCCTCTATATAAAAAGAATCAATCTAGCCTGAGCCAAATTATATTGATCATGTAATATGGCACTAAACCTGGTACCCTCATTTTAATGCATTTCAATGGGAGATTTTGAATAAGTAACCAAGCTTTTAATCTATGAAAAACATCTTGGCTCACTCACATTTCAATTGTTTTATGCTAATTGGATATCCCTCTATCTAAAAAGAATCAATCTAGCCTGAGCCAAATGATATTGATCATGTAATATGGCACCAAACCTGGTACCCTCATTTCAATGTATTTCAATGGCAGATTTTGAATCAGTAACCAAGCATTTACTCTATGAAAACCATCTTGGCTCACTCACATTTGGCTTGTTTTATGCTAATTGGACATCCCTCTATATAAAAAGATTGAATCTAGCCTGAGCCAAATGATATTGATCATGTAATATGGCACCAAACCTGGTACCCTAATTCCAATACATTTCAATAGGCAATTCTGAATAAGTAACCAAGCTTTTAATCTATGAAAACCATCTTGTCTCACTCACATTTGGCTTGTTTTATACTAATTGGGCATCCCTCTATATAAAAAGAATCAATCTAGCCTGAGACAAATGATATTGATCATGTAATATGGCCCCAAACCTGGTACCCTCATTTCAATGCATTTCAGTAGGATATTTTGAATAAGTAACCAAGCATTTACTCTATGAAAACCATCTTGGCTCACTCACTTTTTACTTGTTTTATACTAATTGGGCATCCCTCTATAGAAAAAGAATCAATCTAGCCTGAGCCAAATTATATTGATCATGTAATATGGCACCAAACCTGGTACCCTCATTTCAATGGGAGATTTTGAATACGTAACCAAGCTTTTAATCTATGAAAACCATCTTGACTCACTCACATTTGGATTGTTTTATGCTAATTTGGCATCCCTCTATATAAAAAAAATTCAATGTAGCCTGAGCCAAATGATATTGATCATATAATATTGCATCAAAGCTGGCACCCTAGCATCCATGTATTTCAATGGGAAATTGTGAATAAGTAACCAAGCATTTGCTCTATGAAAACCATCTTGGCTCACTTACATTTTACTTGTTTTATACTAATTGGGCATCCCTCTATATAAAAAGAATCAATCTAGCCTGAGCCAAATGATATTGATCATGTAATATGGCACCAAACCTGGTACCCTAATTCCAATGCATTTCAAAGGGCAATTCTGAATAAGTAACCAAGCTTTTAATCTATGAAAAACATCTTGGCTCACTCACATTTGGCTTGTTTTATGCTAATTGGACATCCCTCTATATAAAAAGAATCAATCTAGCCTAAGCCAAATGATATTGATCATATAATATGGCACCAAACCCGGTACCCTAATTTCAATGGGAGATTTTGAATAAGTAACTAAGCATTTACTCTATGAAAACTATCTTGGCTCACTTACATTTTACTTGTTTTATACTAATTGGGCATCCCTCTATATATAACGAATCAATCTAGCCTGAGCCAAATGATATTGATCTTATAATATGGCACCAAACCTGGTACCCTCATTTCAATGCATTTCAATGGGAGATTTTGAATAAGTAACCAAGCTTTTAATCTATGAAAAACATCTTGGCTCACTCACATTTGGCTTGTTTTATGCTAATTGGACATCCCTCTAACTAAAAAGAATCAATCTAGCCTGCGACAAATGATATTGTTCATGTAATATGGAACCAAACCTGGCATCCTAATTTCAATGCATTTCAACTGGAGATTTTGAATAAGTAACCAAGATTTTAATCTATGAAAACCATCTTGGCTCACTCAGATTTGGCTTGTTTTATACTAATTGGGCATTCCTCTATATAAAAAGATTGAATCTAGGCTGAGCCAAATGGTATTGATCATGTAATATGGCACCAAACCTGGTACCCTAATTCCAATGCATTTCAATAGGCAATTCTGAATAAGTAACCAAGCTTTTAATCTATGAAAACCATCTTGGCTCACTCACATTTGGCCTGTTTTATACTAATTGGGCATCCCTCTATATAAAAAGAATCAATCTAGCCTGAGCCAAATTATATTGATCATGTAATATGGCACCAAACCTGGTACCCTAATTCCAATGCATTTCAATGGGAGATTTTTAATACGTAACCAAGCTTTTAATCTATGAAAACCATCTTGGCTCACTTACATTTGGTTTGTTTTATACTAATTGGGCATCCATCTATATAAAAATAATCAATCTAGCCTGAGCCAAATTATATTGATCATGTAAATATGGCACCAAACCTGATACCCTCATTTCAATGCATTTCAATGGGAGATTTTGAATAAGTAACCAAGCTTTTAATCTATGAAAACCATCTTGGCTCACTCACATTTGGCTTGTTTCATACTAATTGGGCATCCCTCTATCTAAAAAGAATCAATCTAGCCTGAGCCAAATTATACTGATCATGTTATATGGCACCAAACCTGGTACCCTAATTTCAATGCATTTCAATGGGAGATTTTGAATAAGTAACCAAGCTTTTAATCTATGAAAACCATCTTGGCTCACTCACATTTGGCTTGTTTTATACTAATTGGGCATCCCTCTATATAAAAAGAATCAATCTAGCCTGAGCCAAATTATATTGATTATGTAATATGGCACCAAACCTGGTACCCTCATTTCAATGCATTTCAATAGGATATTTTGAATAAGTAACCAAGCATTTACTCTATGAAAACCATCTTGGCTCACTCACTTTTTACTTGTTTTATACTAATTGGGCATCCCTCTATAGAAAAAGAATCAATGCAGCCTGAGCCAAATTATATTGATCATGTAATATGTCACCAAACCTGGTACCCTCATTTCAATGCATTTCAATGGGAGATTTTGAATAAGTAACCAAGCTTTTAATTAGGGATGCACCGAAATGAAAATTCTGGACCGAAACCGATACCGAAAATTAAGGATGATCCTGGCCGAAAACCGAAACGAAACCGAAATTGTTTTTTTCTTTTTTAACTACAGTGTGTGTGTGTAGCTGAGAGAGCTTGTAGGCGGGAAAGCTACAACAAATGGACATGGTCACTTGTACAGTAGGGCGTGATCTGCAGTGAAACTGGAGCTCTATAAGGGAGAGCGTGGTTATAGCCAGACAACAATACGAGGTGGACATGTGTTTTGTTTTTGGGTGTAGTTATCTGTGCGATGAGCGTGGCTGCACCTGATTGTCTCTCATCGTATCTCCGCCTAGTTCCTGGTTCGGGTCTCACACTGACCCGTCAGATTATATGTCCGGAGCCCCAAATGGAGTCTGTCTGTCACCTATCACCAGGACCGCTGGACTTAGCTAAAACCTTACGTGCAAGGTGGTTATAGAAAGTTACTGTGCTTTTTTGTATACACTGTCTGGAGGGTGCTAATTTGTACCAACTGTGTGCGAGCTTGGGGCTTATGCTTATAAAGTGTGCACGCATATTTGCCTCAGGCGAATAGAATGTCTATGCACAAGAGGTTGATGTATGAGCACTGTATATAAGGCTTAAATATATTCACTGTGTGTGCTTAGGGCTGTGTCTGATAATATCAAGTGTTTATAAACATGTTACTTATCCTCCTTTGATATTTGTATTCACTATTCAGAACTTTGGTTTCCTTCTCTCCTGGTTTCAAATATCATCATGTCATGGTACTTATGTGTGTGCTCTGTGTACCATGCCAGTTCTGTGCTGCTCACCTTATGCTAAGGATAGACATGTCACTCAATAGAACAGGGGAGGGCTGTACATTTTTAGCCATTTTGGTCCTCTTTGGGCCGAAATTGGAAATGCACATTTTCGGCGGACCAAGTTTTGGTGCATCGCTAGTATTATTCTTTATTTAGTTCTGTGTAACAAAATCAGATTTAACCGTTTTTGTTTTGTTACCAATTTTTAAAATAAAGTATAGTCCTAGAAAACTATTATTATATGCAAAACAGTAAGTCAAGTAATGAACTCAAACAGCAGCTCTAGGCTGGCATCAAATTTAAAATATGCTACACAATAATTTTGCCGAAAATAAAAGGCAAAAAAAACGAAAACCAAAATAACAAAAAATGCTATTTTCTGCCGAAACTTTCTACGGCCGAAATTTCGGTGCATCCCTACTTTTAATCTATGAAAACCATCTTGGCTCACTCACATTTGGATTGTTTTATGCTAATTGGGCATCCCTCTATATAAAAAAATTCAATGTAGCCTGAGCCAAATGATATTGATCATATAATATTGCATCAAAGCTGGCACCCTAGCATCCATGTATTTCAATGGGAAATTGTGAATAAGTAACCAAGCTTTTGCTCTATTAAAACCATCTTGGCTCACTCACATTTGGCTTGTTTAATACTAATTGGGCATCCCTCTATCTAAAAATAATCAATCTAGCCTGAGCCAAATGATATTGATCATGTAATATGGCACCAAACCTGGTACCCTAATTCCAATGCATTTCAATGGGCAATTCTGAATAAGTAACTAAGCTTTTAATCTATGAAAACCATCTTGGCTCACTCACATTTGGCTTGTTTTATGCTAATTGCGCTTCCCTCTATATAAAAAAAATCTATGTAGCCTGAGCCAAATGATATTGAACATATAATATGGCATCAAAGCTGGCACCCTAGCATCCATGTATTTCAATGGGAAATTGTGAATAAGTAACCAAGCATTTCCTCTATTAAAACAATCTTGGCTCACTCACATTTGGCTTGTTTTATACTAATTTTGCATCCCTCTATATAAAAAAAATTCAATGTAGCCTGAGCCAAATGGTATTGATCATATAATATGGCATCAAAGCTGGCACCCTAGCATCCATGCATTTCAATGTGAGATTCTGAATAAGTAACCAAGCTTTTAATCTATGAAAACCATCTTGTCTCACTCACATTTGGCTTGTTTTATGCTAATTGGACATCCCTTTATCTAAAAAGAATCAATCTAGCCTGAGCCAAATGATATTGATTATGTAATATGGCACCAAACCTGGTACCCTAATTTCAATGCATTTTAATGGGAGATTTTGAATAAGTAACCAAGCTTTTAATCTATGAAAACCATCTTGGCTCACTCACATTTGGCTTGTTTTATGCTAATTGGACATCCCTCTATCTAAAAAGAATCAATCTAGCCTGAGCCAAATTATATTGATTTTATAATATGGCATCAAACCTGGCACCCTAGCATCAATCCATTTCAATGGGCAATTCTGAATAAGTAACCAAACTTTTTCTCTATTAAAACCATCTTGGCTCACTCACTTTTGGTTTGTTTTATACTAATTGGGAATCCCTCTAAAATTCAATCTAGCCTAAACCAAGTGATATGATCAGATAATATGCCACCAAACCTGGTACCATAATTCCCATGCATTTCAATGGGAGATTCTGAATAAGTAACCAAACTTTTATTATATTTAAACAATCTTGGCTCACTCACATTTGGCTTGTTTTATGATAATTGGGCATCACTCTATATAAAAAATAATAATTCTAGCCTGAGCCAAATGATATTGACCATATAATATGGCACCAAACCTGGTACCCTAAGTTCCATGCATTTCAAAGGGAATTTCTGAATAAGGAACCAAGCATTTCCTTTATTAAAACAATCTTGGCTCCCCCATATTTAGTTTGTTTTCCAATAATTGGAAAAGTATTGCACCCTATCATCCATGCATTTCAATTGTAAATTCTGAAAAGGGAACCTTCTTGGCCTACTAACTTTCGGCTTGTTTTATACTAATTGGACATTCCTCTATATAAACAATTTAAATCTAGCCCAAGCCAAATGATACTGATCATAAAATAGGGCATCAAACTTGGAAACCTAGCTTTCCTGCATTTCAATGGAAGATTCTGAATAAGCAAGAAAGCTTTTACTCTCTTAAAACCATATAGGCTCACTTATATTTGGCATGTTTTATACTAAATACACACAGAGAGAAGCACACTCACAGGAACGAACAACCTGGCTCAATACCATTGTTAGCTTATTCTATGGCGATTTACCACCTGGGTGCAGCTCCTTTTTAGCCCAGTAATGCTTTTCACAGAGTAGAACTGTAGTATATCAGTCTGATTCCGCCTATTACGGTCAGTCCAGTGCCGAAATACGAGGCCATTCCTCTCAGAACAAGGAACACAGCAACTCCAGACGATCGTTTCAGCCTTCATTGGGCATAGTTCAATCTAGCTTGAGCCAAATGATATTGATCATAAGATATGGCACTAAACTTGGGGACCTAGCATCAATACATTTCAGTAGGATATTCTGAATAAGTAACCAAGCTTTAACTCTATTAAAACAATATTGGCTCACTCTCATTTGGCTTGTTTTATACTAACTGAGCATTTCCTCTATGAAAACCATCTTAGCTCACCAAGATTTGGCTTGTTTTATACTAATTGGGCGTCCCTCTATATAAAAAAGTTGAATCTAGCTTGAGACAAATGCTATTGATGATAAAATATGACACCAAATCTAGCACCCTAACTTCAATGCATTTCAAAGGAAAATTCTGAATAAGGAACTGAGCATTTCCTGTATGAAAACCATCTTGGCTCACCAAGATTTGGCTTCTTTTATACTAATTGAGCATCCATCTATAGGAAAAAGTTAAATGTAGCCTAAATTATATTGTTCAGTAAATATGGCACGAATCCTGTCACCTGAACTTCCATGGGTTTCAATGGGAAGTTCTGAATAAGGAACCAAGCTTTTCCTCTATTAAAATTATCTTGGCTTTTAAGTTTTACTTTCGTTTTTGAAAGTGTTGCACAGCTCCTATTAATTGCTTTACTTGTAATAACATCTATGTTTATTCCCTCCATTCCAGCTGAGACTTGAACCTGAGGAGAGAGTTCCTCTGTTAACTGTCTGGGTCTAGGAGGTGGTGAGTGCCCCAGCCATGAGGAACTTAAAAAAAACATTTTTATTTGTGTCCTTCTGTGGGTATAACGTGAGCTATGGAGGACTCTGACATGTTAGAAGGTACTCCTCCTATACTAAATCATACCTGTTTATATTGTGAGGAGGCCATGGTTTTTCCACCCACTCAATTATGTTCCACATGCCTTAACACCGTTATAAAGTTAAAGGACGGAGACAAGCCTGCTAAGGCTCTTAGTCCCTCTGAGCCATCTTCCTCTCAGGACTCGGCATCCCGTGAGATTTCTACCCTTGCTACATTATCCACTACACATACAGTTCCCTGTAGCACATCTAATCCTCCATCCAGAGGGGGGCTTCTTCCTGCTGACTTTGTCGCGCAGTTACTAATGGCGGTGTCTGCTGCCCTAAGTGCATTACCTCGCTCTAACAAACGCAAGAGAAATGTTAAACATAGCTCTCCTATCCCAGAGTCATCGAAATATTTATCAGATTTTGCTATTATGTCCCAGTTATCCGATGATGAGTTAACCTCTGTAGCTTCAGAGGGTGAACTTTCTGGGTCTGAGTCCTTAGCGTCTAAGCCTCCTTCTGCGGAGGAACCGTCCTTTAGATTTAAAATTGAGCACTTGCATTTTTTTATTAAAGAAGGTTCTCTCTACGTTAGAGGTTCCAGAGGCCGTGCTGCCTGTAGAACCTATGTTACATAAATTAGACAGAGTTTACAAAGACAGGAAAGTTCCTTTCACTTTTCCTGTGCCGGTTAAAATGGCGTGAATGAGAAAGAATTGGTTCTTACTTTTCCCCCTTGTCTACTTTTAAAAAGTTGTTCCCGGTCCCAACTGGATTTGTGGGGCTCCATTCCTAAGGTGGATGGTGCTATCTCTATGCTTGCTAAACGTACTACTATACCGAGGATATATCGAGGATAGTTCTTTATTCAGAGAGCCAATGGATAGAAAATGGAAACCTTTCTGAGAAAGATGTTTCAACATACAGGTTTATTTGTCTCAACCGGCGGCTGCAGTTACCATAGCGGCTACCTACTGGTGCAACTCCTTGTCAGAACTCATTGAGGTGGAGTCTCCCCTCGAGGATATTCAAGACACAATTATAACTCTGAGAATTGCTAATTCCTTTATCTGTAATGCGAAAATGCAAATTATTCGCCTAAATGCAAAGGCCTCTGTATTTGCGGTCCTAGCTTGCCGGGCTCTCTGGTTGAAGTCTTGGTCTGCAGATATGACATCTAAGTCAAGACTCCTTTCTCTTCCCTTCAAGGGTAATATTTTTTTGGTCCAGGCCTGGACTCCATTATTTCTACTGTTTCCGGAGGCAAGGGTGCCTTCCTATCGCAAGATAAGAAGAACAAGTCTAAGGGACAACAATATTCTAATTTTGTTCCTTTTGTTCTGACAAATCCCAGCGACAACAATCCTCCTCCAAGCCGAGCAACCCAGGAGTACTTGGAAGCTGGCTCAGTCCTGGAATAAATCCAAGCAGAATAAGAAGCCCGCCGAAAACAAATAGGCATGAATGGCGGCCCTCGATCCGGGATCGGATCGTGACCGGGCAGACTGTCTCTTTTTTCAGATGCTTGATTCCGGGTCATGCAGGATCCTTGGGTCTTGGAGGTCGTATCTCTGGGATACAAGATAGGTTTCAAATCTCATCCGCCCAAGGGCAGATTCCTAACTCTCGAAACTGTCTACCGGACCAGAAAAGAGGTATGCTTTTCTAGGGTGAGTTCGTGATCGTGGGAGTTATTGTCCCATGCCTATCAAAGAAAGAGGCTTGGGGTTTTATTCAAACCTTTTTGTGGTCCCAAAGAAGGAGAGAATTTTCCGCTAAATTCTGTACCTAAAGTGCTTGAACACGTTTCTCAGTGTTCCTTCTTTCAAGATGGAGACGGTACGGTCCATTCTTTCTCTAGTTCAGGAAGGACAGTTTATGACCACCATAGATCTGAAGGATGCATACCTTCATGTTCCAATACACAGGGAACATTTTCAGTTTCTGAAGTTTGCTTTCCTGGATCAGCACTTCCAGTTCATTGCACTTCCGTTTGGTCTAGCTACTGCTCCAAGAATCTTTACAAAGGTTCTGGGGGCACTTCTAGCCGTTGCCAGAACCCAAGGAATCACAGTAGCACCGTACTTGGATGATATTCTGGTGCAGGCACCATCCTTTCATCTTTCGGAAGAACATTCAGAGTCTATTCTCATTCTTCTTGATAACATGAATGCAAGATAAACTTGGAAAATAGTTCTCTTATCTCAAAAACCACGGTTGAATTCCTGGGTACTATCATAGACTCCATATCCATGAGGATATTTCTAACAGACCAGAGACGTTGCAAGCTTACTTCGGCTTGTCTTGTCCTCTGTAGCTCCTTGTGTCCCTCTGTGGCTCAATGTATGGAGGCGATTGGTCTTATGGTGTCCTGCATGGACATCATTCCTCTCACCAGAATCCATCTCAGACCTCTACAGCTATGCATGTTGAGACAGTGGAACAGCGATCATTCAGAACTGTCTGAACAGATTGTTAAGACTATCCTGGGAGATTGTGATTATGGACGCAAGCCTATCCGGATGGGGAGCTGTTTGGGGTGCCAAGAAGGCACAGGGGCTGTAGACTCAGGAAGAGTCCTCTCTTCCGATCAATATATTGGAACTACGGGCAATCTTCAACGCCTTGAAGGCTTGGCCCCTTCTGGGTTCATCCCAGTTTTACAGATTCTAATCAGACAACATAACCTCGGTTGCCTACATCAACCTTTAGGGAGGAACGAGAAGTTCCCTGGCGATGAAGGAAGTATCTTGTATACTGGAGTGGGCAGGGGCCCACTGCTGTTCGCTGCATGCAATCCAGATTCCGGGTGTGGACAACTGTGAAGTGGATTTTCTCAACAGGCAATCCTTTCACCCAGGGGAATGGTCTCTCCATCCAGAAGTGTTTGCAGATATGCAGAGAGTGGGGGACGCCAGAGATAGATCTCATGTCCTCCCATCTCAATGCCAAGTTGCCCAGGTATGGGTCTAGGTCAAGGGATCCTCAAGCAGATCTTATAGATGCACTAGCAGTGCCCTGGAGGTTTAAACTCATATATCTCTTTCCTCCTTTACCGCTTCTTCCTCGTGTTTTGGCCCGCATCAAACAGGAGCAGGCATCAGTGATCCTGATTGCTCCTTCGTGGCCACCAGGGACGTGTTTTGTGAATCTGGTGGGGATGTCCTCATATCTGCCATGGAAGTTACCTTGTTGCATGGAACTGCTGATACAGGGTCCATTTGTTCATCTAAATCTAGATTCTCTGAGGCTGACTGCGTGGAGATTGAACACTTAGTCTTAGCCAAGAGGGGTTTCTCTGAGAGTGTTATTGATACTCTACCATAAAGTGTGGAGGACCTACTTAGACTGGTGTGAAGAGCATGGTTTTTCCTGGCACAGGGTTAAGGCTGCCAGAATACTATCTTTTCTCCAGGATGAACTGGAGAAGTGTCTGTCGGCTAGTTCCCTGAGGGGACAGATTTCGGCCCTTTCGGTTTTACTGCACAAGAAACTGGCCGAGCTTCCAGATGTGCAGTCCTTTGTTAGGGCTCTGATTAGGATCAGATCTGTGTTTAGATCTGGGGCTATACCTTGGAGCCTGAATCTTGTTCTTCGTGTTTTGCAACAGACTCCGTTTGAGCCTATACATTCTGTTGACATTAAATTGTTATCTTGGAAGGTTATCTTTTTGTTGGCTATAGCCTCTGTGCCCAGAGTTTCTGAGATTTCTGCTTTGCAATGTGAGCCCCTTATCTGGTTTTTCATGCAGATAAGGCAGTTTGACACACTAAATTAGGTTTTCTACCTAAGGTTGTGTCAGACCATATCATCAATCAAGAGATTGTTGTGCCTTCCTTGTGTCCTAATCCTTCTTCTTCGAAGGAATGGTTGCTTCTCAATTTGGATATGGTTTGGGCTATGAAGTTTTATCTTCAGGCTACCAAGGAGTTTAAACAATCTTTCCCTTTATTTGTTGTCTATTCTGGGAAGTGTAAGGGGCAGTAGGCTACTACTACTTCCCTATCTTTCTGGTTGAGGAGTGTCATCCGCTTAGCTTACGAGACAGGGGGACATCAGCCTCCTGAGAGGATAATAGCTCATTCTACCAGAGCAGTGGATTCCTCCTGGGCCTTTAAGAACGAGGCTTCTATGGATCAGATTTGAAAGGGGGCAACCTGGTCCTCCTTACATACATTTTCTAAATTTTATAAGTTTTTGCTTTGGCTGAAGCAGCTTTCGGGAGAAAAGTTTTGCAGGCTGTGGTGCCCTCAGAATAGGGTCCGCCTCTTCTTTTTTTGTTCCCTCCCGTTAATCATTCAGTGTCCTCTAGAGCTTGGGTTTTCCCAACAGTAAGAAATGAAGCTGTGGACTCTCCCTATTTTAGGAAGGAAAACATAATTTATGCTTACCAGATAAATTCCTTTCCTTACGGATAGGGAGAGTCCACAGTCCCCACCTGTTTTTTCTTGTCTAAGGGGCGTCTCCCTAATATCTTATTCTTCTGGCACCATTTATACCCTGATGTTTCTCCTACATTCCTTGTTCCCTTGGCAGAATGACTGGGGTAATGAGGAAGTGGGTGGGATATTTAAGCCTTTGGCTGGGGTGTCTTTGCCTCCTCCTGGTGGCTGGGGTGTCTTTGCCTCCTCCTGGTGGGTATTTCCCAACAGTAAGGAATGAAGCAGTGGACTCTCCCTATCCGGAAGGAAAGGAATTTATCTGGTAAGCATAAATTATGTTTTTTATGTATGTAAAGCTCAGTTCCTTATGTATAATTTCATATTGATATGCATGGATGCTGTGGTTCCATGTTTTGTTTCACATTTTAATTGTTCAGTTCCATATTTAGCATTTCCCTTTGAAAAGCATGGATGTTAGGGTGCCAGGTTTGGTGACATTTATTTTATAATTAATATGATTTAGCTCAGACAAGATTCAACTTTTTTCTATAGAAGACAAACCAAATTTGGATAAGCCAAGTTGTTTTTTATAGAGAAAATGCTTGGTTTCTTCTTCAGAACTTCCCATTGAAATGCATGGATACTACAGTACAACGTATGGTGTCAAATTTCATGATCAATATCATTTGGCTCAGTCTAGATTCAACTTTTTCCCATAGTGGGATGCTCAATTAGTAGAATAGAAGCAAATCTGGAGGAGCCAAAAAGGTTTTCATAGAAGGAATGCTCCATTCCTTATTCTGAATTTCCTTTAAAATGCATATATTAGGGTACCTAGCATGGTGCCATATTTTATGATTAATATAATTTGGATTAGGCTAGATTTAACTTTTTTATATAGAGGAATGTTTAGTATAAAACAAGCCGAATGTGAGTAGGCCAAGAAGGTTCCCTTTTCGGATTTTCCAATTGAAATGCATGGATGCTAGGGTGCCATACTTTTCTGTATAGAGGTATATCCAATTACTGGAAAACAAACTAAATCTGGGGGGAGCCAATATTGTTTTAATAAAGGAAATGCTTGCTTCCTTATTCAGAATTGTTTCCATTGAAATGCATGGATGAAAGGATACCAAGTATGATGCCATATTACATGATCAATATCATTTGGCTCAGGCTAGATTGATTCTTTTTATATAGAGGGATGCCCAATTAGCATAAAACAAGCCAAATGTGAGTGAGCCAAGATGGTTTTCATCGATTAAAAGCTTAGGCCTAGATTTAGAGTTCGGCGGTAAAAGGGCTGTTAACGCTCCGCGGGTTTTTTTCTGGCCGCACCATAAATTTAACTCTGGTATCGAGAGTTCAAACAAATGCTGCGTTAGGCTCCAAAAAAGGAGCGTAGAGCATTTTTACCGCAAATGCAACTCTCGATACCAGAGTTGCTTACGGACGCGGCCGGCCTCAAAAACGTGCTCGTGCACGATTCTCCCATAGGAAACAATGGGGCTGTTTGAGCTGAAAAAAAACCTAACACCTGCAAAAAAGCAGCGTTCAGCTCCTAACGCAGCCCCATTGTTTCCTATGGGGAAACACTTCCTACGTCTGCACCTAACACCCTAACATGTACCCCGAGTCTAAACACCCCTAACCTTACACTTATTAACCCCTAATCTGCCGCCCCCGCTATCGCTGACCCCTGCATTACACTTTTAACCCCTAATCTGCCGCTCCGTAAACCGCCGCCACCTACGTTATCCCTATGTACCCCTAATCTGCTGCCCTAACATCGCCGACCCCTATGTTATATTTATTAACCCCTAATCTGCCCCCCACAACGTCGCCGACACCTACCTACACTTATTAACCCCTAATCTGCCGAGCGGACCTGAGCGCTACTATAATAAATGTATTAACCCCTAATCCGCCTCACTAACCCTATCAGAAATAGTATTAACCCCTAATCTGCCCTCCCTAACATCGCCGACACCTAACTTCAATTATTAACCCCTAATCTGCCGACCGGAGCTCACCGCTATTCTAATAAATGTATTAACCCCTAAAGCTAAGTCTAACCCTAACACTAACACCCCCCTAAGTTAAATATAATTTTTATCTAACGAAATAAATTAACTCTTATTAAATAAAAGATTCCTATTTAAAGCTAAATACTTACCTGTAAAATAAATCCTAATATAGCTACAATATAAATTACATTTATATTATAGCTATTTTAGGATTAATATTTATTTTACAGGTAACTTTGTATTTATTTTAACCAGGTACAATAGCTATTAAATAGTTAAGAACTATTTAATAGTTACCTAGTTAAAATAATTACAAATTTAACTGTAAAATAAATCCTAACCTAAGATATAATTAAACCTAACACTACCCTATCAATAAAATAATTAAATAAACTACCTACAATTACCTACAATTAACCTAACACTACACTATCAATAAATTAATTAAACACAATTGCTACAAATAAATACAATTAAATAAACTATCTAAAGTACAAAAAATAAAAAAGAACTAAGTTACAGAAAATAAAAAAATATTTACAAACATAAGAAAAATATTACAACAATTTTAAACTAATTACACCTACTCTAAGCCCCCTAATAAAATAACAAAGACCCCCAAAATAAAAAATTCCCTACCCTATTCTAAAATACAAATATTACAAGCTCTTTTACCTTACCAGCCCTGAACAGGGCCCTTTGCGGGGCATGCCCCAAGAAATTCAGCTCTTTTGCCTGTAAAAAAAAACATACAATACCCCCCCCCCAACATTACAACCCACCACCCACATACCCCTAATCTAACCCAAACCCCCTTAAATAAACCTAACACTAATCCCCTGAAGATCTTCCTACCTTGTCTTCACCATACCAGGTTCACCGATCCGTCCTGGCTCCAAGATCTTCATCCAACCCAAGCGGGGGTTGGCGATCCATAATCCGGTGCTCCAAAGTCTTCCTCCTATCCGGCAAGAAGAGGACATCCGGACCGGCAAACATCTTCTCCAAGCGGCATCTTCTATGTTCTTCCATCCGATGACGACCGGCTCCATCTTGAAGACCTCCAGCGCGGATCCATCCTCTTCTTCCGACGACTAGACGACGAATGACGGTTCCTTTAAGGGACGTCATCCAAGATGGCGTCCCTCGAATTCCGATTGGCTGATAGGATTCTATCAGCCAATCGGAATTAAGGTAGGAATATTCTGATTGGCTGATGGAATCAGCCAATCAGAATCAAGTTCAATCCGATTGGCTGATCCAATCAGCCAATCAGATTGAGCTCGCATTCTATTGGCTGATCGGAACAGCCAATAGAATGCGAGCTCAATCTGATTGGCTGATTGGATCAGCCAATCGGATTGAACTTGATTCTGATTGGCTGATTCCATCAGCCAATCAGAAAATTCCTACCTTAATTCCGATTGGCTGATAGAATCCTATCAGCCAATCGGAATTCGAGGGACGCCATCTTGGATGACGTCCCTTAAAGGAACCGTCATTCGTCGTCTAGTCGTCGGAAGAAGAGGATGGATCCGCGCTGGAGGTCTTCAAGATGGAGCCGGTCGTCATCGGATGGAAGAACATAGAAGATGCCGCTTGGAGAAGATGTTTGCCGGTCCGGATGTCCTCTTCTTGCCGGATAGGAGGAAGACTTTGGAGCACCGGATTATGGATCGCCAACCCCCGCTTGGGTTGGATGAAGATCTTGGAGCCAGGACGGATCGGTGAACCTGGTATGGTGAAGACAAGGTAGGAAGATCTTCAGGGGATTAGTGTTAGGTTTATTTAAGGGGGTGTGGGTTAGATTAGGGGTATGTGGGTGGTGGGTTGTAATGTTGGGGGGGGGGTATTGTATGTTTTTTTTTACAGGCAAAAGAGCTGAATTTCTTGGGGCATGCCCCGCAAAGGGCCCTGTTCAGGGCTGGTAAGGTAAAAGAGCTTGTAATATTTGTATTTTAGAATAGGGTAGGGAATTTTTTATTTTGGGGGTCTTTGTTATTTTATTAGGGGGCTTAGAGTAGGTGTAATTAGTTTAAAATTGTTGTAATATTTTTCTTATGTTTGTAAATATTTTTTTATTTTCTGTAACTTAGTTCTTTTTTATTTTTTGTACTTTAGATAGTTTATTTAATTGTATTTATTTGTAGCAATTGTGTTTAATTAATTTATTGATAGTGTAGTGTTAGGTTAATTGTAGGTAATTGTAGGTAGTTTATTTAATTATTTTATTGATAGGGTAGTGTTAGGTTTAATTATATCTTAGGTTAGGATTTATTTTACAGTTAAATTTGTAATTATTTTAACTAGGTAACTATTAAATAGTTCTTAACTATTTAATAGCTATTGTACCTGGTTAAAATAAATACAAAGTTACCTGTAAAATAAATATTAATCCTAAAATAGCTATAATATAAATGTAATTTATATTGTAGCTATATTAGGATTTATTTTACAGGTAAGTATTTAGCTTTAAATAGGAATCTTTTATTTAATAAGAGTTAATTTATTTCGTTAGATAAAAATTATATTTAACTTAGGGGGGTGTTAGTGTTAGGGTTAGACTTAGCTTTAGGGGTTAATACATTTATTAGAATAGCGGTGAGCTCCGGTCGGCAGATTAGGGGTTAATAATTGAAGTTAGGTGTCGGCGATGTTAGGGAGGGCAGATTAGGGGTTAATACTATTTATGATAGGGTTAGTGAGGCGGATTAGGGGTTAATAACTTTATTATAGTAGCGCTCAGGTCCGCTCGGCAGATTAGGGGTTAATAAGTGTAGGTAGGTGTCGGCGACGTTGTGGGGGGCAGATTAGGGGTTAATAAATATAACATAGGGGTCGGCGATGTTAGGGGCAGCAGATTAGGGGTACATAGGGATAACGTAGGTTGCGGCGATTTGCGGTCGGAAGATTAGGGGTTAATTATTTTAAGTAGCTGGCGGCGACGTTGTGGGGGGCAAGTTAGGGGTTAATAAATATAATATAGGGGTCGGCGGGGTTAGGGGCAGCAGATTAGGGGTACATAAGTATAACGTAGGTGGCGGTCGGCAGATTAGGGGTTAAAAATTTTAATCGAGTGGCGGCGATGTGGGGGGACCTCGGTTTAGGGGTACATAGGTAGTTTATGGGTGTTAGTGTACTTTAGGGTACAGTAGTTAAGAGCTTTATAAACCGGCGTTAGCCAGAAAGCTCTTAACTCCTGCTATTTTCAGGCGGCTGGAATCTTGTCGTTAGAGCTCTAACGCTCACTGCAGAAACGACTCTAAATACCGGCGTTAAAAAGATCCCATTGAAAAGATAGGCTACGCAAATGGCGTAGGGGGATCTGCGGTATGGAAAAGTCGCGGCTGTAAAGTGAGCGTTAGACCCTTTAATCACTGACTCCAAATACCAGCGGGCGCCCAAAACCAGCGTTAGGAGCCTCTAACGCTGGTTTTGACGGCTACCGCCGAACTCTAAATCTAGGCCTTAGTTACTTATTCAGAATTGCCTATTGAAATGCATTTGAATTAGGATACCAGGTTTGGTGCCATATTACATGATCAATATCATTTGGCTCAGGCTAGATTAATTCTTTTTATATAGAGGGATGCCCAATTAGTATAAAACAAGTAAAATGTGAGTGAGCCAAGATGGTTTTCATAGAGTAAATGCTTGGTTACTTATTCAAAATCTCCCTTTGAAATGCATTGAAATTAGGGTACCATGTTTGGTGCCATATTATAAGATCAATATCATATGGCTCAGGCGAGATTGATTCTTTGTATATAGAGGGATGTACAATTAGTATAAAACAAGTAAAATGTGGGTGAGCCAAGATGGTTTTCATAGATTAAAAGTTTAGTTACTTATTCATAATCTCCCATTGAAATGCATTGGAATTAGGGTACCAGGTTTGGTGCCATATTACATGATCAATATAATTTGGCTCAGGCTAGATTGATTCTTTTTAGATAGAGGGATGCCCAATTAGTATAAAACAAGCCAAATGTGAGTGAGCCAAGATGTTTTTAATAGATTAAAAGCTTAGTTACTTATTCAGAATCACCCATTGAAATGCATTGAAATGAGGGTACCAGGTTTGGTGCCATATTACATGATCAATATCATTTGGCTCAGGCTAGATTGATTATTTTTATATAGAGGGATGCCCAATTAGTATAAAAAAAGTAAAATGAGAGTGAGCCAAGATGGTTTTCTTAGAGTAAAAGCTTGGTTACTTATTCACAATCTCCCATTGAAATGCATTGAAATGAGGGCACCAGGTTTGGTGCCATATTACATGATCAATATTATTTTGCTCAGGCTAGATTGATTCTTTTTATATAGAGGGATGCCCAATTAGTATAAAACAAGTAAAATGTTAGTGAGCCAGGATAGTTTTAATAGAGTAAATGCTTGGTTACTTATTCACATTTTCCCATTGAAATGCATGGATGCTAGGGTGAAAGGTTTGATGCCATATTACATGATCAATATCATTTGGCTCAGGCTACATTGAATTTTTTTATAGAGAGGGATGCCCAATTAGCATAAAACAATCAAAATGTAAGTGAGCCAATATGGTTTTCATAGATTAAAAGCTTGGTTACTTATTCAAAATCTCCCATTGAAATGCATTGAAATGAGGGTACCCGGTTTGGTGCCATATTACATGATCAATATCATTTGGCTCAGGCTAGATTGATTCTTTTTATATAGAGGGATGCCCAATTAGTATAAAACAATTAAAATGTGAGTGAGCCAAGATGGTTTTCATAGAGTAAATGCTTGGTTACTTATTGAAAATATCCTGTTGAAATGCAATGAAATTAGGGTACCAGGTTTGGTGCCATATTTCATGATCAATATAATTTGGCTCAGGCTAGATTGATTCTTTTTATATAGAGGGATGCCCAATTAGTATAAAACAAGTTAAAAGTGAGTGAGCCAAGATGGTTTTCATAGAGTAAATGCTTGGTTACTTATTCAAAATATCCTGTTGAAATGCAATGAAATGAGGGTACCAGGTTTGGTGCCATATTACATGATCAATATAATTTGGCTCAGGCTAGATTGATTCTTTTTATATAGAGGGATGCCCAATTAGTATAAAACAAGCCAAATGTGAGTGAGCCAAGATGGTTTTCATAGATTAAAAGCTTGGTTACTTATTCAAAATCTCCCATTGAAATGCATTGAAATGAGGGTACCAGGTTTGGTGCCATATTACATGATCAATATCATTTGGCTCAGGCTAGATTGATTCTTTTTAGATAGAGGGATGTCCAATTAGCATAAAACAAGCCAAATGTGAGTGAGCCAAGGTGTTTTTCATAGATTAAAAGCTTAGTTACTTATTCAGAATTACCTATTGAAATGCATTGGAACTAGGGTACCATGTTTGGTGCCATATTACTGTTTCAATATAATTTGGCTCAGGCTAGATTGATTCCTTTTAGATAGAGGGATGTCCAATTAGCATAAAAGAAGCCAAATGTGAGTGAGCCAAGATGGTTTTAATAGATTAAAAGCTTAGTTACTTATTCAATATCTCCCATTGAAATGCATTGAAATGAGGGTACCAGGTTTGGTGCCATATTACATGATCAATATAATTTGGATCAGGCTAGATTGATTCTTTTTATATAGAGGGATGCCAAATTAGTATAAAACAAGCCAAATGTGAGTGAGCCAAGATGTTTTTAATAGATTAAAAGCTTAGTTACTTATTCAATATCTCCCATTGAAATGCATTGAAATGAGGGTACCAGGTTTGGTGCCATATTACATGATCAATATCATTTGGCTCAGGCTAGATTGATTCTTTTTATATAGAGGGATGCCCAATTAGTATAAAACAAGTAAAATATGAGTGAGCCAAGATGGTTTTAATAGAGCAAATGCTTGGTTACTTATTCACAATATCCCATTGAAATACATGGATGCTAGGGTGCCAGCTTTGATGCCATATTATATGATCAATATCATTTGGCTCAGGCTACATTGAATTTTTTTATATAGAGGGATGCAAAATTAGCATAAAAGAAGCCAAATGTAAGTGAACCAAGATGGTTTTCATAGATTAAAAGCTTGGTTACTGATTCAAAATCTCCCTTTGAAATGCATTGAAGTTAGGGTACCAGGTTCGGTGCCATATTACATGATCAATATCATTTGGCTCAGGCTAGATTGATTCTTTTTAGATAGAGAGATGCCCAATTAGCATAAAACAAGCCAAATGTGAGTGAGCCAAGGTGGTTTTCATAGAGTAAAAGCTTGGTTACTTATTCAAAATCTCCCATTGAAATGCATTGAAATGAGGGTACCAGGTTTGGTGCCATATTACATGATTAATATCATTTGACTCAGGCTAGATTGATTCTTTTTAGATAGAGGGATGCCCAATTAGTATAAAACAAGCCAAATGTGAGTGAGCCAAGATGATTTTCATAGATTAAAAGCTCGGTTACTTATTCAGAATCTACATTGAAATGCATTGAAATGAGGGTACCAGGTTTGGTGCCTTATTACATGATCAATATCATTTGGCTCAGGCTAGATTGATTCTTTTTAGATAGAGGGATGCCCAATTAGTATAAAACAAGTCAAATGTGAGTGAGCCAAGGTGGTTTTCATAGATTAAAAGCTTGGTTACTAATTAAAAATCTACCATTGAAATGCATTGAAATGAGGATACCAGGTTTGGTGCCATATTACATGAATAATATCATTTGGCTCAGGCTAGAATGATTCTTTTTATATAGAGGGATGCCCAATTAGTATAAAACAAGCCAAATGTGAGTGAGCCAAGATGGTTTTCATAGATTAAAAGCTTGGTTACTTATACATTGAAATGCATTGAAATGAGGGTACCAGGTTTGGTGCCATATTACATGATCAATATAATTTGGCTCAGGCTAGATTGATTCTTTTCATATAGAGGGATGCTCAATTAGTATAAAACAAGGCAAATCTGAGTGAGCCAAGATGGTTTTCATAGATTAAAAGCTTGGTTACTTATTCAAAATCTCCCATTGAAATGCATTGAAATGAGGGTACTAGGTTTGGTGCCATATTACATGATCAATATCATTTGGCTCAGGCTAGATTGATTCTTTTTAGATAGAGAGATGCCCAATTAGCATAAAACAAGCCAAATGTGAGTGAGCCAAGGTGGTTTTCATAGAGTAAATAATTGGTTACTGATTCAAAATCTCCCATTGAAATGCATTGAAGTTAGGGTACCAGGTTCGGTGCCATATTACATGATCAATATAATTTGGCTCAGGCTAAATTGATTCTTTTTAGATAGAGGGATGCCAATTAGTATGAAACAAGCCAAATGTGAGTGAGCCAAGATGGTTTTCATAGATTAAAAGCTTGGATACTTATTCAAAATCTCCCATTGAAATGCATTGGAATTAGGGTACCAGGTTTGGTGCCATATTACATGATTAATATCATTTGGCTCAGGCTAGATTGATTCTTTTTAGATAGAGGGATGCCCAATTAGTATAAAACAAGCCAAATGTGAGTGAGCCAAGATGATTTTCATAGATTAAAAGCTTGGTTACTTATTCAGAATCTACATTGAAATGCATTGAAATTAGGGTACCAGGTTTGGTGCCTTATTACATGATCAATATCATTTGGCTCAGGCTAGATTGATTCTTTTTAGATAGAGGGATGCCCAATTAGTATAAAACAAGCCAAATGTGAGTGAGCCAAGATGATTTTCATAGATTAAAAGCTTGGTTACTTATTCAGAATCTACATTGAAATGCATTGAAATGAGGGTACCAGGTTTGGTGCCTTATTACTTGATCAATATCATTTGGCTCAGGCTAGATTGATTCTTTTTAGATAGAGGGATGCCCAATTAGTATAAAACAAGTCAAATGTGAGTGAGCCAAGGTGGTTTTCATAGATTAAAAGCTTGGTTACTTATTAAAAATCTACCATTGAAATGCATTGAAATGAGGATACCAGGTTTGGTGCCATATTACATGAATAATATCATTTGGCTCAGGCTAGAATGATTCTTTTTATATAGAGGGATGCCCGATTAGTATAAAACAAGCCAAATGTGAGTGAACCAAGATGGTTTTCATAGATTAAAAGCTTGGTTACTTATACATTGAAATGCATTGAAATGAGGGTACCAGGTTTGGTGCCATATTACATGATCAATATAATTTGGCTCAGGCTAGATTGATTCTTTTCATATAGAGGGATGCCCAATTAGTATAAAACAAGCCAAATCTGAGTGAGCCAAGATGGTTTTCATAGATTAAAAGCTTGGTTACTTATTCAAAATCTCCCATTGAAATGCATTGAAATGAGGGTACTAGGTTTGGTGCCATATTACATGATCAATATCATTTGGCTCAGGCTAGATTGATTCTTTTTAGATAGAGAGATGCCCAATTAGCATAAAACAAGCCAAATGTGAGTGAGCCAAGGTGGTTTTCATAGTGTAAATGCTTGGTTCCTGATTCAAAATCTCCCATTGAAATGCATTGAATTTAGGGTACCAGGTTTGGTGCCATATTAGATGATCAATATAATTTGGCTCAGGCTAGATTGATTCTTTTTAGATAGAGGGATGCCAATTAGTATGAAACAAGCCAAATGTGAGTGAGCCCAGATGGTTTTCATAGATTAAAAGCTTGGTTACTTATTCAAAATCTCCCATTGAAATGCATTGGAATGAGGGTATCAGGTTTGGTGCCATATTACATGATCAATATCATTTGGCTCAGGCTAGATTGATTCTTTTTATATAGAGGGATTCCCAATTAGTATAAAACAAACCAAATGTGAGTGAGCCAAGATGGTTTTTATAGATTAAAAGCTTGGTTACTTATTCAAAATCTCCCATTGAAATGCATTGGAATTAGGGTACCAGGTTTGGTGCCATATTACATGATTAATATCATTTGGCTCAGGCTAGATTGATTCTTTTTAGATAGAGGGATGCCCAATTAGTATAAAACAAGCCAAATGTGAGTGAGCCAAGATGATTTTCATAGATTAAAAGCTTGGTTACTTATTCAGAATCTACATTGAAATGCATTGAAATGAGGGTACCAGGTTTGGTGCCTTATTACATGATCAATATCATTTGGCTCAGGCTAGAATGATTCTTTTTATATAGAGGGATGCCCAATTAGTATAAAACAAGCCAAATGTGAGTGAGCCAAGATGGTTTTCATAGATTAAAAGCTTGGTTACTTATACACTGAAATGCATTGAAATGAGGGTACCAGGTTTGGTGCCATATTACATGATCAATATAATTTGGCTCAGGCTAGATTGATTCTTTTCATATAGAGGGATGCCCAATTAGTATAAAACAGGACAAATGTGAGTGAGCCAAGATGGTTTTCATAGATTAAAAGCTTGGTTACTTATTCAGAATTGCCCATTGAAATGCATTGGAATTAGGTTACCAGGTTTGGTGCCATATTACATGATCAATATCCTTTGGCTCAGGCTAGATTTTATCTTTTTATATAGAGGGATGCACAATTAGTATAAAACAAGTAAATTTTGAGTGATCCAAGATGGTTTTAATAGAGTAAATGCTTGGTTACTTATTCAAAATCTCCCTTTGAAATGCATTGAAATTAGGGTACCAGGTTTGGTGCCATATTTCATGATCAATATAATTTGGCTCAGGCTAGATTGATTTTTTATATATAGAGGGATGCCCAATTAGTATAAAACAAGTAAAAAGTGAGTGAGCCAAGATGGTTTTCATAGATTAAAAGCTTTCTTACTTATTCAGAATCTACATTGAAATGCATTGAAATGAGGGTACCAGGTTTGGTGCCTTATTACATGATCAATATCATTTGGCTCAGGCTAGATTGATTCTTTTTAGATAGAGGGATGCCCAATTAGTATAAAACAAGTCAAATGTGAGTGAGCCAAGGTGGTTTTCATAGATTAAAAGCTTGGTTACTTATACATTGAAATGCATTGAAATGAGGGTACCAGGTTTGGTGCCATATTACATGATCAATATAATTTGGCTCAGGCTAGATTGATTCTTTTCATATAGAGGGATGCCCAATTAGTATAAAACAAGCCAAATCTGAGTGAGCCAAGATGGTTTTCATAGATTAAAAGCTTGGTTACTTATTCAAAATCTCCCATTGAAATGCATTGAAATGAGGGTACTAGGTTTGGTGCCATATTACATGATCAATATCATTTGGCTCAGGCTAGATTGATTCTTTTTAGATAGAGAGATGCCCAATTAGCATAAAACAAGCCAAATGTGAGTGAGCCAAGGTGGTTTTCATAGATTAAAAGCTTGGTTACTTATACATTGAAATGCATTGAAATGAGGGTACCAGGTTTGGTGCCATATTACATGATCAATATAATTTGGCTCAGGCTAGATTGATTCTTTTCATATAGAGGGATGCCCAATTAGTATAAAACAAGCCAAATCTGAGTGAGCCAAGATGGTTTTCATAGATTAAAAGCTTGGTTACTTATTCAAAATCTCCCATTGAAATGCATTGAAATGAGGGTACTAGGTTTGGTGCCATATTACATGATCAATATCATTTGGCTCAGGCTAGATTGATTCTTTTTAGATAGAGAGATGCCCAATTAGCATAAAACAAGCCAAATGTGAGTGAGCCAAGGTGGTTTTCATAGAGTAAATGCTTGGTTACTGATACAAAATCTCCCATTGAAATGCATTGAATTTAGGGTACCAGGTTTGGTGCCATATTAGATGATCAATATAATTTGGCTCAGGCTAGATTGATTCTTTTTAGATAGAGGGATGCCAATTAGTATGAAACAAGCCAAATGTGAGTGAGCCCAGATGGTTTTCATAGATTAAAAGCTTGGTTACTTATTCAAAATCTCCCATTGAAATGCATTGGAATGAGGGTATCAGGTTTGGTGCCATATTATATGATCTATATCATTTGGCTCAGGCTAGATTGATTCTTTTTATATAGAGGGATGCCCAATTAGTATAAAACAAACCAAATGTGAGTGAGCCATGATGGTTTTCATAGATTAAAAGCTTGGTTACTTATTCAAAATCTCCCATTGAAATGCATTGGAATTAGGGTACCAGGTTTGGTGCCATATTACATGATTAATATCATTTGGCTCAGGCTAGATTGATTCTTTTTAGATAGAGGGATGCCCAATTAGTATAAAACAAGCCAAATGTGAGTGAGCCAGGATGATTTTCATAGATTAAAAGCTTGGTTACTTATTCAGAATCTACATTGAAATGCATTGAAATGAGGGTACCAGGTTTGGTGCCTTATTACATGATCAATATCATTTGGCTCAGGCTAGAATGATTCTTTTTATATAGAGTGATGCCCAATTAGTATAAAACAAGCCAAATGTGAGTGAGCCAAGATGGTTTTCATAGATTAAAAGCTTGGTTACTTATACATTGAAATGCATTGAAATGAGGGTACCAGGTTTGGTGCCATATTACATGATCAATATAATTTGGCTCAGGCTAGATTGATTCTTTTCATATAGAGGGATGCCCAATTAGTATAAAACAGGACAAATGTGAGTGAGCCAAGATGGTTTTCATAGATTAAAAGCTTGGTTACTTATTCAGAATTGCCATTTGAAATGCATTGGAATTAGGGTACCAGGTTTGGTGCCATATTACATGATCAATATCCTTTGGCTCAGGCTAGATTTAATATTTTTATATAGAGGGATGCACAATCAGTATAAAACAAGTAAATTTTGAGTGATCCAAGATGGTTTTAATAGAGTAAATGCTTGGTTACTTATTCAAAATCTCCCTTTGAAATGCATTGAAATGAGGGTACCAGGTTTGGTGCCATATTTCATGATCAATATAATTTGGCTCAGGCTAGATTGATTTTTTATATATAGAGGGATGCCCAATTAGTATAAAACAAGTAAAAAGTGAGTGAGCCAAGATGGTTTTCATAGATTAAAAGCTTTGTTACTTATTCAAAATCTCCCATTGAAATGCATTGAAATGAGGGTATCAGGTTTGGTGCCATATTACATGATCAATATCATTTGGCTCAGGCTTGATTGATTCTTTTCATATAGAGGGATGCCCAATTAGTATAAAACAGGACAAATGTGAGTGAGCCAAGATGGTTTTCATAGATTAAAAGCTTGGTTACTTATTCAGAATTGCCCATTGAAATGCATTGGAATTAGGGTACCAGGTTTGGTGCCATATTACATGATCAATATCCTTTGGCTCAGGCTAGATTTAATCTTTTTATATAGAGGGATGCACAATTAGTATAAAACAAGTAAATTTTGAGTGATCCAAGATGGTTTTAATAGAGTAAATGCTTGGTTACTTATTCAAAATCTCCCTTTGAAATGCATTGAAATTAGGGTACCAGGTTTGGTGCCATATTTCATGATCAATATAATTTGGCTCAGGCTAGATTGATTTTTTATATATAGAGGGATGCCCAATTAGTATAAAACAAGTACAAAATGAGTGAGCCAAGATGGTTTTCATAGATTAAAAGCTTTGTTACTTATTCAAAATCTACCATTGAAATGCATTGAAATGAGGGTATCAGGTTTGGTGCCATATTACATGATCAATATCATTTGGCTCAGGCTAGATTGATTCTTTTTATATAGAGGGATGCCCAATTAGTATAAAACAAACCAAATGTGAGTGATCCAAGATGGTTTTCATAGATTAAAAGCTTGGTTACTTATTCAAAATCTCCCATTGAAATGCATTGAAATGAGGGTATCAGGTTTGGTGCCATATTACATGATCAATATCATTTGGCTCAGGCTAGATTGATTCTTTTTAGATAGAGAGATGCCCAATTAGCATAAAACAAGCCAAATGTGAGTGAGCCAAGGTGGTTTTCATAGAGTAAATAATTGGTTACTGATTCAAAATCTCCCATTGAAATGCATTGAAGTTAGGGTACCAGGTTCGGTGCCATATTACATGATCAATATAATTTGGCTCAGGCTAAATTGATTCTTTTTAGATAGAGGGATGCCAATTAGTATGAAACAAGCCAAATGTGAGTGAGCCAAAATGGTTTTCATAGATTAAAAGCTTGGATACTTATTCAAAATCTCCCATTGAAATGCATTGGAATTAGGGTACCAGGTTTGGTGCCATATTACATGATTAATATCATTTGGCTCAGGCTAGATTGATTCTTTTTAGATAGAGGGATGCCCAATTAGTATAAAACAAGCCAAATGTGAGTGAGCCAAGATGATTTTCATAGATTAAAAGCTTGGTTACTTATTCAGAATCTACATTGAAATGCATTGAAATGAGGGTACCAGGTTTGGTGCCTTATTACATGATCAATATCATTTGGCTCAGGCTAGATTGATTCTTTTTAGATAGAGAGATGCCCAATTAGCATAAAACAAGCCAAATGTGAGTGAGCCAAGGTGGTTTTCATAGAGTAAATAATTGGTTACTGATTCAAAATCTCCCATTGAAATGCATTGAAGTTAGGGTACCAGGTTCGGTGCCATATTACATGATCAATATAATTTGGCTCAGGCTAAATTGATTCTTTTTAGATAGAGGGATGCCAATTAGTATGAAACAAGCCAAATGTGAGTGAGCCAAGGTGGTTTTCATAGATTAAAAGCTTGGTTACTTATTAAAAATCTACCATTGAAATGCATTGAAATGAGGATACCAGGTTTGGTGCCATATTACATGAATAATATCATTTGGCTCAGGCTAGAATGATTCTTTTTATATAGAGGGATGCCCAATTAGTATAAAACAAGCCAAATGTGAGTGAACCAAGATGGTTTTCATAGATTAAAAGCTTGGTTACTTATACATTGAAATGCATTGAAATGAGGGTACCAGGTTTGGTGCCATATTACATGATCAATATAATTTGGCTCAGGCTAGATTGATTCTTTTCATATAGAGGGATGCCAAATTAGTATAAAACAAGCCAAATCTGAGTGAGCCAAGATGGTTTTCATAGATTAAAAGCTTGGTTACTTATTCAAAATCTCCCATTGAAATGCATTGAAATAATGGTACTAGGTTTGGTGCCATATTACATGATCAATATCATTTGGCTCAGGCTAGATTGATTCTTTTTAGATAGAGAGATGCCCAATTAGCATAACACAAGCCAAATGTGAGTGAGCCAAGGTGGTTTCTTTCATGTAATTAGCAAGAGTCCATGAGCTAGTGACGTATGGGATATACATTCCTACCAGGAGGGGCAAAGTTTCCCAAACCTTAAAACCTATAAATACACCCCTCACCACACCCACAATTCAGTTTTACAAACTTTGCCTCCGATGGAGGTGGTGAAGTAAGTTTGTGCTAGATTCTACGTTGATATGCGCTCCGCAGCAAGTTGGAGCCCGGTTTTCCTCTCAGCGTGCAGTGAATGTCAGAGGGATGTGAGGAGAGTATTGCCTATTTGAATGCAGTGATCTCCTTCTACGGGGTCTATTTCATAGGTTCTCTGTTATCGGTCGTAGAGATTCATCTCTTACCTCCCTTTTCAGATCGACGATATACTCTTATATATACCATTACCTCTGCTGATTCTCGTTTCAGTACTGGTTTGGCTTTCTACAAACATGTAGATGAGTGTCCTGGGGTAAGTAAGTCTTATTTTCTGTGACACTCTAAAGCTATGGTTGGGCACTTTGTTTATAAAGTTCTAAATATATGTATTCAAACATTTATTTGCCTTGACTCAGAATGTTCAACTTTCCTTATTTTTCAGACAGTCAGTTTCATATTTGGGATAATGCATTTGAATTAATCATTTTTTCTTACCTTCAAAAATTTGACTCTTTTTTCCCTGTGGGCTGTTAGGCTCGCGGGGGCTGAAAATGCTTAATTTTATTGCGTCATTCTTGGCGCGGATTTTTTTGGCGCAAAAATTATTTTCCGTTTCCGGCGTCATACGTGTCGCCGGAAGTTGCGTCATTTTTTTGACGTTATTTTGCGCCAAAAATGTCGGCGTTCCGGATGTGGCGTCATTTTTGGCGCCAAAAGGCATTTCGGCGCCAAATAATGTGGGCGTCTTGTTTGGCGCTAAAAAAATATGGGCGTCGCTTTTGTCTCCACATTATTTAAGTCTCATTATTTATTGCTTCTGGTTGCTAGAAGCTTGTTCACTGGCATTTTTTTCCCATTCCTGAAACTGTCATTTAAGGATTTTGATCAATTTGCTTTATATGTTGTTTTTTCTATTACATATTGCAAGATGTTCCACGTTGCAACTGAGTCAGAAGATACTTCAGGAAAATCACTGCCCGGTGCTGGAGCTACCAAGCTAAGTGTATCTGCGATAAACTTTTGGTATCTGTTTCTCCAGCTGTTGTTTGTATTGCATGTCATGACAAACTTTTTAATGCAGATAAAATTTCCTTTAGTACTGTTATATTACCTGTTGCTGTTTCGTCAACATTTTATTTTCAGAGTGTTCCTGTTAAACATAAGAGATTTTATTTTTTAAATCCATTTAGAAGGCTATGTCTGTTATTTCTCCTTCTAGTTTACATAAAAGTCTTTTAAAAACTTCTCTTTTTTCAGATGAATTTTTAAATGAACATCATCATTCTGATACTGATAATGGTTCTTCTGGTTCAGAAGTTTCTGTCTCAGAGGTTGATGCTGTTTAATCTTTGTATTTGTTCAAGATGGAATTTATTCGTTCTTTATTTAAAGACGTATTAATTGCTTTAGATATAGAGGATTCTGGTCCTCTTGATACTAAATCTAAACGTTTAAATAGGGTTTTTTAAATCTCCTGTATTTATTCCAGAAGTGTTTAATCTCCCTGATGCTTTTTCTGAAGTAATTTCCAGGGAATGGAATATTTGGGTAATTCTTTTACTCCTTCTAAACGTTTAAGCAATTATATTCTGTGCCATCTGACAGATTAGAGTTTTTTTGGGACAAAATCCCTAAGGTTTGGGGCTGTCTCTATTCCTGCTAAAATGTACTACTATTCTTACGGCAGATAGTACTAAATTTAAGGATCCTTTAGATAAGAAAATTGAATCCTTTCTAAGAAAAGTTTACTTATGTTTAGGTAATCTTCTTAGACCTGCTATATTTTTACCGGATGTTGCTGCAGCTTCATCTTTTTGGTTAGAAGTTTTAGCGCAACAAGTAACAGATCATAATATTATAGCATTATTTTTATTCTACAACATGCTAATAATTTTATTGGTGATACCATCTTTTGATATCATTTGAGTTGATGTCAGGTATATGTCTCTAGCTATTTTAGCTAGAAAAGCTTTATGGATTTAACTTGGAATGCTGATATGTCTTCTAAGTTAACTTTGTTTTTCCCTTTCTTTCCAGGGTAATAATCATTTTTTCGTTCTTTTTCTCATAATAAGGAACAAAAGCCTGATCCTTCATCCTCAGGAGCGGTTTCAGTTTGGAAACTATTTCCAGTTTGGAATATATCCAAGCCTTATAGAAACCTATAGTCAGCTCCTAAGTACCCATGAAGGTGCGGTCCTTTTTTCCAGTTCAGCTGGTATGGGGCAGATTACGTTTTATTCAAAGGAGTTTGGATCAATTCCGTTCTCAATCTCTGGTTTCAGAACATTGTTTCAGAAAGGTACAGAATTGGCTTCAGTTAAGGCCTCCTGCTAAGAGATTTTTTTCTTCCCGTGTCCCAGTTAACACAGCAAGGCTCAGCATTTCTGAAATGTGTTTCAGATCTAGAGTTGGCTGGAGTAATTATGCCAGTTCCAGTTCTGGAACAGGGGCTAGGGTTTTATTTTATCTCTTCATTGTACCAAAGAAGGTCAATTCCTTCAGACCAGTTCCGGATCTATCAATATTGAATCGTTATGTATACCAACATTCAAGATGGTTACTGTAGGACTATTCTGCCTTTTGTTTAGCAAGGGCATTTTATGTCTACAATAGTTTTGCAGGATGTGTATCTGCATATTCCGATTCATTCAGATCACTTTTAGTGTTTGAGATTCTCTTTTTAGACAAGCATTACCAGTTTTGTGGCTCTACTGTTTGGCCTAGCCTCAGTTCCAAGAATTTTTTTCAAAGATTCTCGGTGCCCTTCTTTCTGTATTCAGAGAACAGGGTTTTGGTATTTCCTTATTTGGACGATTATCTTGGTATTTGCTCAGTCCTCTCATTCGAAGAATCTCATGCGATTCGACTTGTGTTGTTTCTTCAAGATCATGGTTGGAGGATCAATTTACCAAAAAGTTCATTGATTCCTCAGTCAAGGGTAACCTTTCTGGGTTTCCAGATAGATTCAGTGTCCATGACTCTGTCTTTAACAGACAAGAGACGTCTAAATTGTTTTCAGCTTGTCGAAACCTTCAGTCACAATCATTCCCTTCAGTAACCTTATGCATGGAAATTCTAGGTCTTATGACTGCTGCATTGGATGCAATCCCCTTTGCTTGTTTTTCACATGCGACCTCTTCAGCTCTGTATGCTGAATCAATGGTGCAAGGATTACACAAAGATATTTCAATTTATATCTTTAAAACCGATTGTTCGACACTCTCTAACGTGGTGGACAGATCACCATCGTTTAATTCAGGGGGCTTCTTTTGTGCTTCCGACCTGGACTGTAATTTCAACAGATACAAGTCTCACAGGTTGGGGAGCTGTGTGGGGATCTCTGTCGGCACAAGGAGTTTGGGAATCTCAGGAGGTGAGATTACCGATAAATATTTTGGAACTCCGTGCAATTTTCAGAGCTCTTCAGTTTTGGCCTCTTCTGTAGAGAGAATCGTTCATTTGTTTTCAGACAGACAATGTCACAACTGTGGCATACATCATCAAGGAGCGACTCACAGTCCTCTGGCTATGAAAGAAGTATCTCGAATTTTTTTGGTTTGGGCGGACTCCAGCTCCTGTCTAATCTCTGCGGTTCATATCCCAGGTGTAGACAATTGGGAAGCGGATTATCTCAGTCGCCAAACGTTGCATCCGGGCGAATGGTCTCTTCACCCAGAGGTATTTCTTCAGGTTGTTCAAATGTGGGAACTTCCAGAAATAGATCTGATGGCGTCTCATCTAAACAAGAAACTTCCCAGATATCTGTCCAGATCCCGGGATCCTTAGGCGGAGGCAGTGGATGCATTATCACTTCCTTGGAAGTATAATCCTGTCTATATCTTTCCGCCTCTAGTTCTTCTTCCAAGAGTAATCTCCAAGATTCTGAAGGAATGCTCGTTTGTTCTGCTGGTAGCTCCGGCATAGCCTTACAGGTTTGGTATGCGGATCTTGTCCGGATGGCCTCTTGCCAGCCGTGGACTCTTCCGTTAGACCAGACCTTCTGTCACAAGGTCCTTTTTTTCCATCAGGATCTGAAATCTTTCAATTTAAAGGTATGGCGATTGAACGCTTGATTCTTGGTCAAAGAGGTTTCTCTGACTCTGTGATTAATACTATGTTACAGGCTCGTAAATCTGTATCTAGAGAGATATATTATAGAGTCTGGAAGACTTATATTTTTTGGTGTCTTTCTCATCTTTTTTCTTGGCATTCTTTTAGAATACCGAGAATTTTACAGTTTCTTCAGGATGGTTTAGATAAGGGTTTGTCTGCAAGTTCCTTGAAAGGACAAATCTCTGCTCTTTCTGTTCTTCTTCACAGAAAGATTGCTATTCTTCCTGATATTTATTGTTTTGTACAAGCTTTGGTTCGTATAAAACCTGTCATTAAGTCAATTTCTCCTCCTTGGAGTTTGAATTTGGTTCTGGGAGCTCTTCAAGCTCCTCCCTTTGAACCAATGCATTCATTGGTCATTAAATTACTTTCTTGGAAAGTTTTGTTCCTTTTGGCCATCTCTTCTGCCAGAAGAGTTTCTGAATTATCTGCTCTTTCTTGTGAGTCTCCTTTTCTGATTTTTCATCAGGATAAGGCGGTGTTGCGAACTTCTTTTGAATTTTTACCTAAAGTTGTGAATTCCAACAACATTAGTAGAGAAATTGTGGTTCCTTCATTATGTCCTAATCCTAAGAATTCTAAGGAGAAATCAATGCATTCTTTGGATGTTGTTAGAGCTTTGAAATATTATGTTGAAGCTACTAAGTCTTTCCGAAAGACTTCTAGTCTATTTGTTATCTTTTCCGGTTCTAGAAAAGGCCAGAAAGCTTCTGCCATTTCTTTGGCATCTTGGTTGAAATCTTTAATTCATCTTGCCTATGTTGAGTCGGGTAAAACTCCGCCTCAGAGGATTACAGCTCATTCTACCAGGTCAGTTTCTACTTCCTGGGCGTTTAGGAATGAAGCTTCGGTTGATCACATTTGCAAAGTTGCAACTTGGTCCTCTTTGCATATTTTTACTAAATTCTACCATTTTGATGTATTTTCTTCTTCTGAAGCAGTTTTTGGTAGAAAAGTATTTCAGGCAGCAGTTTCAGTCTGAATCTTCTGCTTATGTTTTTTATTAAACTTTATTTTGGGTGTGGATTATTTTCAGCAGGAATTGGCTGTCTTTATTTTATCCCTCCCTCTCTAGTGACTCTTGTGTGGAAAGATCCACATCTTGGGTAATCATTATCCCATACGTCACTAGCTCATGGACTCTTGCTAATTACATGAAAGAAAACATAATTTATGTAAGAACTTACCTGATAAATTCATTTCTTTCATATTAGCAAGAGTCCATGAGGCCCACCCTTTTTTGTGGTGGTTATGATTTTTTTGTATAAAGCACAATTATTCCAATTCCTTATTTTATATGCTTTCGCACTTTTTTATCACCCCACTTCTTGGCTATTCGTTAAACTGAATTGTGGGTGTGGTGAGGGGTGTATTTATAGGCATTTTAAGGTTTGGGAAACTTTGCCCCTCCTGGTAGGAATGTATATCCCATACGTCACTAGCTCATGGACTCTTGCTAATATGAAAGAAATGAATTTATCAGGTAAGTTCTTACATAAATTATGTTTTTCATAGAGTAAATGCTTGGTTACTGATTCAAAATCTCCCATTGCAATGCATTGAATTTAGGGTACCAGGTTTGGTGCCATATTAGATGATCAATATAATTTGGCTCAGGCTAGATTGATTCTTTTTAGATAGAGGGATGCCAATTAGTATGAAACAAGCCAAATGTGAGTGAGCCCAGATGGTTTTCATAGATTAAAAGCTTGGTTACTTATTCAAAATCTCCCATTGAAATGCATTGGAATGAGGGTATCAGGTTTGGTGCCATATTATATGATCTATAACATTTGGCTCAGGCTAGATTGATTCTTTTTATATAGAGGGATGCCCAATTAGTATAAAACAAACCAAATGTGAGTGAGCCAAGATGGTTTTCATAGATTAAAAGCTTGGTTACTTATTCAAAATCTCCCATTGAAATGCATTGGAATTAGGGTACCAGGTTTGGTGCCATATTACATGATTAATATCATTTGGCTCAGGCTAGATTGATTCTTTTTAGATAGAGGGATGCCCAATTAGTATAAAACAAGCCAAATGTGAGTGAGCCAAGATGATTTTCATAGATTAAAAGCTTGGTTACTTATTCAGAATCTACATTGAAATGCATTGAAATGAGGGTACCAGGTTTGGTGCCTTATTACATGATCAATATCATTTGGTTCAGGCTAGAATGATTCTTTTTATATAGAGGGATGCCCAATTAGTATAAAACAAGCCAAATGTGAGTGAGCCAAGATGGTTTTCATAGATTAAAAGCTTGGTTACTTATACATTGAAATGCATTGAAATGAGGGTACCAGGTTTGGTGCCATATTACATGATCAATATAATTTGGCTCAGGCTAGATTGATTCTTTTCATATAGAGGGATGCCCAATTAGTATAAAACAGGACAAATGTGAGTAAGCCAAGATGGTTTTCATAGATTAAAAGCTTGGTTACTTATTCAGAATTGCCATTTGAAATGCATTGGAATTAGGGTACCAGGTTTGGTGCCATATTAAATGATCAATATCCTTTGGCTCAGGCTAGATTTAATATTTTTATATAGAGGGATGCACAATCAGTATAAAACAAGTAAATTTTGAGTGATCCAAGATGGTTTTAATAGAGTAAATGCTTGGTTACTTATTCAAAATCTCCCTTTGAAATGCATTGAAATTAGGGTACCAGGTTTGGTGCCATATTTCATGATCAATATAATTTGGCTCAGGCTAGATTGATTTTTTATATATAGAGGGATGGCCAATTAGTATAAAACAAGTAAAAAGTGAGTGAGCCAAGATGGTTTTCATAGATTAAAAGCTTTGTTTCTTATTCAAAATCTCCCATTGAAATGCATTGAAATGAGGGTATCAGGTTTGGTGCCATATTACATGATCAATATCATTTGGCTCAGGCTAGATTGATTCTTTTTATATAGAGGGATGCCCAATTAGTATAAAACAAACCAAATGTGAGTGAGCCAAGATGGTTTTCATAGATTAAAAGCTTGGTTACTTATTCAAAATCTCCCATTGAAATGCATTGGAATTAGGGTACCAGGTTTGGTGCCATATTACATGATTAATATCATTTGGCTCAGGCTAGATTGATTCTTTTTAGATAGAGGGATGCCCAATTAGTATAAAACAAGCCAAATGTGAGTGAGCCAAGATGATTTTCATAGATTAAAAGCTTGGTTACTTATTCAGAATCTACATTGAAATGCATTGAAATGAGGGTACCAGGTTTGGTGCCTTATTACATGATCAATATCATTTGGTTCAGGCTAGAATGATTCTTTTTATATAGAGGGATGCCCAATTAGTATAAAACAAGCCAAATGTGAGTGAGCCAAGATGGTTTTCATAGATTAAAAGCTTGGTTACTTATACATTGAAATGCATTGAAATGAGGGTACCAGGTTTTGTGCCATATTACATGATCAATATAATTTGGCTCAGGCTAGATTGATTCTTTTCATATAGAGGGATGCCCAATTAGTATAAAACAGGACAAATGTGAGTAAGCCAAGATGGTTTTCATAGATTAAAAGCTTGGTTACTTATTCAGAATTGCCATTTGAAATGCATTGGAATTAGGGTACCAGGTTTGGTGCCATATTAAATGATCAATATCCTTTGGCTCAGGCTAGATTTAATATTTTTATATAGAGGGATGCACAATCAGTATAAAACAAGTAAATTTTGAGTGATCCAAGATGGTTTTAATAGAGTAAATGCTTGGTTACTTATTCAAAATCTCCCTTTGAAATGCATTGAAATTAGGGTACCAGGTTTGGTGCCATATTTCATGATCAATATAATTTGGCTCAGGCTAGATTGATTTTTTATATATAGAGGGATGGCCAATTAGTATAAAACAAGTAAAAAGTGAGTGAGCCAAGATGGTTTTCATAGATTAAAAGCTTGGTTACTTATTCAGAATCTACATTGAAATGCATTGAAATGAGGGTACCAGGTTTGGTGCCTTATTACATGATCAATATCATTTGGTTCAGGCTAGAATGATTCTTTTTATATAGAGGGATGCCCAATTAGTATAAAACAAGCCAAATGTGAGTGAGCCAAGATGGTTTTCATAGATTAAAAGCTTGGTTACTTATACATTGAAATGCATTGAAATGAGGGTACCAGGTTTGGTGCCATATTACATGATCAATATAATTTGGCTCAGGCTAGATTGATTCTTTTCATATAGAGGGATGCCCAATTAGTATAAAACAGGACAAATGTGAGTAAGCCAAGATGGTTTTCATAGATTAAAAGCTTGGTTACTTATTCAGAATTGCCATTTGAAATGCATTGGAATTAGGGTACCAGGTTTGGTGCCATATTAAATGATCAATATCATTTGGCTCAGGCTAGATTGATTCTTTTTATATAGAGGGATGCCAAATTAGTATAAAACAAACCAAATGTGAGTGATCCAAGATGGTTTTCATAGATTAAAAGCTTGGTTACTTATTCAAAATCTCCCATTGAAATGCATTGGAATTAGGGTACCAGGTTTGGTGCCATATTACATGATCAATATAATTTGGCTCAGGCTAGATTGATTCTTTTTATATAGAGGGATGCCCAATTAGTATAAAACAGGCCAAATAGGAGTGAGCCAAGATGGTTTTCATAGATTAAAAGCTTGGATACTTATTCAGAATTGCCCATTGAAATGCATAGGAATTAGGCTACCAGGTTTGGTGCCATATTACATGATCAATATCATTTGGCTCAGGCTAGATTCAATCTTTTTATATAGAGGAATGCCCAATTAGTATAAAACAAGCCAAATGTGAGTGAGCCAAGATGGTTTTATAGATTAAAAGCTTGGTTACTTATTTAAAATCTCCAATTGAAATGCATTGAAATTAGGATACCAGGCTTGGTGCCATATTACATGAACAATATTATTTGGCTCAGGCTAGATTGATTCTTTTTAGTTAGAGGGATGTCCAATTAGCATAAAACAAGCCAAATGTGAGTGAGCCAAGATGGTTTTCATAGAGTAAATGCTTGGTTACTGATTCAAAATCTCCCATTGAAATGCATTGAGATTAGGGTACAAGGTTTGGTGCCGTATTACCTGATCAATATAATTTGGCTCAGGCTAGATTGATTCTTTTTATATAGAGGGATGCCCAATAAGTATAAAACAGGCCAAATGTGAGTGAGCCAAGATGGTTTTCATAGACTAAAAGCTTGGTTACTTATTCAAAATCTCCTATTGAAATGCATTGGAATTAGGGTACCAGGTTTGGTGCCATATTACCTGATCAATATAATTTGGCTCAGGCTAGATTGGTTCTTTTTATATAGAGGGATGCCCAATTACTATAAAACAGGACAAATGTGAGTGAGCCAAGATGGTTTTCATAGATTAAAAGCTTGGTTACTTATTCAGAATTGCCCATTGAAATGCATTGGAATTAGGGTACCAGGTTTGGTGCCATATTACATGATCAATATCCTTTGGCTCAGGCTAGATTTAATCTTTTTATATAGAGGGATGCACAATTAGTATAAAATAAGTAAAATTTGAGTGATCTAATATGGTTTTAATAGAGTAAAAGCTTGGTTACTTATTCAAAATCTCCTATTGAAATGCATTGGAATTAGGGTACCAGGTTTGGTGCCATATTACATGAACAATATCATTTGGCTCAGGCTAGATTGATTCTTTTTAGATAGAGGGATGTCCAATTAGCATAAAACAAGACAAATGTGAGTGAGCCAAGATGGTTTTCATAGAGTAAATGCTTGGTTACTGATTCAAAATCTCCCATTGAAATGCATTGAAATTAGGGTACCAGGTTTGGTGCCATATTACATGATCAATATAATTTGGCTCAGGCTAGATTGATTCTTTTTAGATAGAGGGATATCCAATTAGCATAAAACAGGCCAAATGTAAGTGAGCCAAGATGGTTTTCATAAATTAAAAGCTTGGCTACTTATTCAAAATCTCCCATTGAAATAAGAGTACCAGGTTTGGTGCCATATTACTGGATCAATATCATTTGGCACAGGCTAGATTAGCATAAAACAAGTAAAATGTCAGTGAGCCAAGATGGTTTTAATAGAGTAAATGCTTGGTTACTTATTCACAATTTCCCTTTGAAATGCATGGATGCTAAGGTGCCAGCTTTGATGCCATATTATATGATCAATATCATTTAGATCAGGCTACATTTAATTTTTTTATATAGAGGGATGCCAAATTAGCATAAAACAAGCCAAATGTAAGTGAGCCAATATGATTTTCAAAGATTAAAAGCTTGGTTACTTATTCAAAATCTACATTGAAATGAGGGTACCAGGTTTGGTGCCTTATTACATAATCAATATCATTTGGCTCAGGCTAGATTGATTCTTTTTAGATAGAGGGATGCCCAATTAGTATAAAACAAGCCACATGTGAGTGAGCCAAGATGGTTTTCATAGATTAAAAGCTTGGTTACTTATTCAGAATTGCCCATTGAAATGCATTAAAATTAGGGTACCAGGTTTGGTGCCATATTACATGATCAATATCAATTGGCTCGGACTAGATTGATTCTTTTTATATAGAGGGATGCCCAATTAGTATAAAACAAATAAAATTTGAGTGATCCAAGATGGTTTTAATAGAGTAAATGCTTGGTTACTTATTCAAAATTTCCCATTGAAATGCATTGAAATTAGGGTACCAGGTTTGGTGCCATATTTCATGGTCAATATCATTTGGCTCAGGCTAGATTGATTCTTTTTAGATAGAGGGATATCCAATTAGCATAAAACAGGCCAAATGTAAGTGAGCCAAGATGGTTTTCATAGATTAAAAGCTTGGTTACTTATTCAAAATCTACATTGAAATGCATTGAAATGAGGGTACCAGGTTTGGTGCCATATTACATGATCAATATCATTTGGCTCAGGCTAGATTGATTCTTTTTAGATAGAGGGATGTCCAATTAACATAAAACAAGCCAAATGTGAGTTAGCCAAGATGTTTTTCATAGATTAAAAGCTTGGTTACTTATTCAGAATTGCCCTTTGAAATGCATTGGAATAAGGGTACAAGGTTTGGTGCCATATTACATGATCAATATCATTTGGCTCAGGCTAGATTGATTTTTTTTTTTATAGAGGTATGCCCAATTAGTATAAAACAAGTGAAATGTAAGTGAGCCAAGATGGTTTTAATAGAGGAAATGCTTGGTTACTTAATCAAAATCTCCCATTGAAATGAGAGTACCAGGTTTGGTGCCATATTACTTGATCAATATCATTTGGCTCAGGCTAGATTGATTCTTTTTATATAGAGGGATGCCCAATTAGTATAAAACAAGTAAAATGTAAGTGAGCCAAGATGGTTTTCATAGAGTAAATGCTTGGTTACTTAATCAAAATCTCCCATTTAAATGCATTGAAATTAGGGTACCAGGTTTGGTGCCATATTACATGATCAATATAATTTGGCTCAGGCTAGATTGATTCTTTTTATATAGAGGGATGCCCAATTAGTATAAAACAGGCAAAATAGGAGTGAGCCAAGATGATTTTCATAGATTAAAAGCTTGGTTACTTATTCAGAATTGCCCATTGAAATGCATAGGAATTAGGCTACCAGGTTTGGTGCCATATTACATGATCAATATCATTTGGCTCAGACTAGATTCAATCTTTTTATATAGAGGAATGCCCAATTAGTATAAAACAAGCCAAATGTGAGTGAGCCAAGGTGGTTTTATAGATTAAAAGCTTGGTTACTTATTCAAAATCTCCAATTGAAATGCATTGAAATTAGGATACCAGGTTTGGTGCCATATTACATGAACAATATTATTTGGCTCAGGCTAGATTGATTCTTTTTAGTTAGAGGGATGTCCAATTAGCATAAAACAAGCCAAATGTGAGTTAGCCAAGATGGTTTTCATAGAGTAAATGCTTGGTTACTGATTAAAAATCTCCCATTGAAATGCATTGAAATTAGGATACCAGGTTTGGTGCCATATTACATGACCAATATCATTTGGCTCAGGTTAGATTGATTCTTTTTAGATAGAGGGATATCCAATTAGCATAAAACAGGCCAAATGTAAGTGAGCCAAGATGGTTTTCATAGATTAAAAGCTTGGTTACTTATTCAAAATCTACATTGAAATGCATTGAAATGAGGGTACCAGGTTTGGTGCCATATTACATGATCAATATCATTTGGCTCAGGCTAGATTGATTCTTTTTAGATAGAGGGATGTCCAATTAACATAAAACAAGCCAAATGTGAGTTAGCCAAGATGTTTTTCATAGATTAAAAGCTTGGTTACTTATTCAGAATTGCCCTTTGAAATGCATTGGAATAAGGGTACAAGGTTTGGTGCCATATTACATGATCAATATCATTTGGCTCAGGCTAGATTGATTTTTTTATATAGAGGTATGCCCAATTAGTATAAAACAAGTGAAATGTAAGTGAGCCAAGATGGTTTTAATAGAGGAAATGCTTGGTTACTTAATCAAAATCTCCCATTGAAATGCATTGAAATGAGGGTACCAGGTTTGGTGCCATATTACATGATCAATATAATTTGGCTCAGGCAAGATTGATTCTTTTTATATAGAGGGATGTCCAATTAGCATAAAACAAGTAAAATGTGAGTGAGCCAAGATGGTTTTCATAGATTAAAAGCTTAGTTACTTATTCAAAATCTCCAATTGAAATGCATGGATGCTAGGGTGCCAGCTTTGATGCAATATTATATGATCAATATCATTTGGCTCAGGCTACATTGATTATTTTTCTATAGAGGGATGCCCAATTAGTATAAAACAAGTAAAATGTGAGTGAGCCAAGATTAAAAGCTTGGTATCTTATTCAGAATTTCCCTATTGAAATTAATGAAAATTATGGTGCCACCTTTGGTGCCAAATTTAATGATTAATATCATATTAACTTTGCTAATTGTTGTTTAATAAATCATTTATTTCATTAATAAGAAGCTAACTAGAATAGTATGCTGGGTGAATAGTAAGCTAACTTGAATCTTCGAATAAGAAGCTGGCCGAATAAGAAGCTGGCCGAATAAGTAGCTAACTTCAGCATTCGAATAAGAAGCTGGCCGAATAAGTAGCTAACTTCAGCATCATACGAGAGAGGGAGAATTTCTGTATAGGAAACTCTCCTATATACCGGGGAGAGATCTGACAGACAGGGAGGTTATATACCGGGGGGAGGTCTGACAGACAGTTAGGTTATATACCGGGGGGAGGTCTGACAGGCAGGGAGGTTAAATACGGGGGGGAGGTCTGACAGACGGAGATTATATACCGGGGGTAAGGTCTGACAGACAGGGAGGTTATATACCGGAGAGTGGGGAAGGTCTGACAAACAAGTGGGTTATATACAGGGGGGAGGTTATTTATATACTGGGGGGAGGTCTGACGGACAGGGAGGTTATATACGGGGAGGTCTGTCAGACAGGGAAGTTATATATGGGGGGGAGGTCTGACAGACAGACAGGTTATATACCAGGGGGAGGTCTGACAGACAGGGAGGTTATATACCAGGGGGGGGAGGTCTGACATACAGGGAGGTTATATACCTGGGGTGAGGTCTGACAGACAGGGAGGTTATATACCTGGGGTGAGGTCTGACAGACAGGGAAGTTATATATATGGGGGGGGGTCTGACAGACAGGTTATATACCAGGGCGAGGTCTGACAGACAGGTAGGTTATATACAGGGGGGGTCTGACAGACAGGGAGGTTATATACGGGGGGAGGTCTGACAGACAGGGAGGTTATATACCAGGGGGGAGGTCTGACAGACAGGGAGGTTATATACTAGGGGGGGGAGGTCTGACAGACAGGGAGGTTATATACCAGGGGGGAGGTCTGTCAGACAGGGAGGTTATATACTGGGGGGAGGTCTGACAGACAGGGAGGTTATATACGGGGGAGGTCTGACAGACAGGGAGGTTATATACTAGGGGGGGAGGTCTGACAGACAGGGAGGTTTTATACCAGGGGGGGAGGTCTGACAGACAGGGAGGTTATATACGGGGAGGTCTGTCAGACAGGGAGGTTATATACTGGGGGGAGGTCTGACAGACAGGGAGGTTTTATACGGGGGAGGTCTGACAGACAGGGAGGTTATATACCTGGGGTGAGGTCTGACAGACAGGGAAGTTATATATGGGGGGGAGGTCTGACAGACAGGGAGGTTATATACCAGGGTGGGGAGGTCTGACAGACAGGGAGGTTATATACCAGGGTGGGGAGGTCTGACAGACAGGGAGGTTATATACTAGGGGGGGGAGGTCTGACAGACAAACGGGTTATATACCAGGGGGGAGGTCTGACAGACAGGGAGGTTATATACGGGGAGGTCTGTCAGACAGGGAGGTTATATACTGGGGGGAGGTTTGACAGACAGACAGGTTATATACGGGGGAGGTCTGACAGACAGGGAGGTTATATACCTGGGGTGAGGTCTGACAGACAGGGAAGTTATATATGGGGGGGAGGTCTGACAGACAGGGAGGTTATATACCAGGGGGGAGGTCTGTCAGACAGGGAGGTTATATACCAGGGGGGAGGTCTGTCAGACAGGGAGGTTATATACTGGGGGGAGGTCTGACAGACGGAGGTTATATACGGGGGAGGTCTGACAGACAGGGAGGTTATATACCAGGGGGAGGTCTGACAGACAGGAAGGTTATATACCAGGGGGAGGTCTGACAGACAGGAAGGTTATATATGGGGGGGGTCTGACACACAGGGAGGTTATATACCGGGGGGAGGTCTGACAGACAGGGAGGTTATATACCGGGGGGAGGTCTGACAGACGGAGATTATATACCGGGGGTAAGGTCTGACAGACAGGGATTTTATATACGGGGGGGGGGGTCTGACAGACAGGGAGGTTATATACCGGGGGGGGGGGAGTCTGACTGACAGGGAGGTTATATACCGGGGGGAGGTCTGACAGACAGGGAGCTTATATACGGGGGGGTCTGACAGACAGGTAGGTTATATACCGGGGGGAGGGGAGGTTATATACCGGAGGGGGGAGGTCTGACAGACAGGGAGGCTATATACCGGGGGGGGGGAGGTCTGACAGACAGGGAGGTTATATACCGGGGGGGGGAGGTCTGACAGACAGGGAGGTTATATACCGGGGGGGGGTCTGACAGACAGGGAGGTTATATACCGGGGGGGGGGTCTGACAGACAGGGAGAGGTTATATACCGGGGGGGAGGTCTGACAGACAGGGAGGTTATATACCGGGGGGGAGGTCTGACAGACAGGGAGGTTATATACCGGGGTGGGGAGGTCTGACAGACAGGGAGGTTATATACCGGGGGGGAGGTCTGACAGACAGGGAGGTTATATACCAGGGGGAGGTTATATACCAGGGGGAGGTCTGACAGACAGACAGGTTATATACTGGGGGGGGTCTGACAGACAGGGAGGTTATATACCGGGGGGGGGGGGGGAGTTCTGACAGGGAGGTTATATACCGGGGGGGGGGGAGTTCTGACAGGGAGGTTATATACCGGGAGGGAGGTTCACACGACAGGGAGGTTATATACCGGGGAGGGGTTATATATGGGGGGGGGTCTGACAGACAGGGAGGTTATATACTGGGGGGGGTCTGACAGACAGGGAGGTTATATACGGGGGGGTCTGACAGACAGGGAGGTTATATACGGGGGGGGGGTCTGACAGACAGGGAGTTTATATACAGGGGGGGGTCTGACAGACAGGGAGGTTATATACGGGGGGGGGTCTGACAGACAGGGAGGTTATATACCGGGGGGGGGGGAGTTCTGACAGGGAGGTTATATACCGGGAGGGAGGTTCACACGATAGGGAGGTTATATACCAGGAGGGAGGTTCACACGACAGGGAGGTTATATACCGGGGGGGGGGTTATATATGGGGGGGTCTGACAGACAGGGAGGTTATATACTGGGGGGGGTCTGACAGACAGGGAGGTTATATACCGGGGGGGGAGTTCAGACAGGGAGGTTATATACCGGGGGGGAGTTCAGACAGGGAGGTTATATACCGGGGGGGGGGAGTTCTGACAGGGAGGTTATATACCGGGAGGGAGGTTCACACGACAGGGAGGTTATATACCGGGAGGGAGGTTATATACCGGGGGGGGGGGGGGGTTCTGACAGACGGGGAGGATATATACGGGGGGGGGTTCTGACAGACGGGGAGGATATATATGGGGGGGGAGGTCTGACAGACGGGGAGGATATATATGGGGGGGAGGTCTGACAGACAGGGAGGTTATATACCGGGGAGAGGTCTGACAGACAGGGAGGTTATATACCGGGGGGAGGTCTGACAGACAGGGAGGTTATATACCGGGAGGGAGATTCACAGACAGGGAGATACCGGGCGGAGTTCTGACAGACAGGGAGGTTATATACCTTGGGGGGGGGGATCTGACAGACAGGGAGGTTATATACAGGGGGGGGGGTGTCTAACAGACAGGGAGGTTATATACCGGTGGGGAGGTCTGACAGACAGGGAGGTTATATACCAGGGGGAGGTCTGACAGACAGGAAGGTTATATACCAGGGGGAGGTCTGACAGACAGGAAGGTTATATATGGGGGGGGTCTGACACACAGGGAGGTTATATACCGAGGGGAGGTTAAATACAGGGGGGAGGTCTGACAGACGGAGATTATATACCGGGGGTAAGGTCTGACACACATGGAATTTATATACGGGGGGGTCTGACATACAGGGAGATTATATACCGGGGGTAAGGTCTGACAGACAGGGATTTTATATACGGGGGGGGTCTGACAGACAGGGAGGTTATATACCGGGGGGGGGGAGTCTGACTGACAGGGAGGTTATATACCGGGGGGAGGTCTGACAGACAGGGAGCTTATATACGGGGGGGTCTGACAGACAGGTAGGTTATATACCGGGGGGAGGGGAGGTTTGACAGACAGGGAGGTTATATACCGGAGGGGGGAGGTCTGACAGACAGGGAGGTTATATACCGGGGGGGGAGGTCTGACAGACAGGGAGGTTATATACCGGGGGGGGGGGGTCTGACAGACAGGGAGGTTATATACCGGGGGGGGGGGCTCTGACAGACAGGGAGGTTATATACCGGGGGGGAGGTCTGACAGACAGGGAGGTTATATACCGGGGGGGAGGTCTGACAGACAGGGAGGTTATATACCGGGGGGGAGGTCTGACAGACAGGGAGGTTATATACCGGGGGGAGGTCTGACAGACAGGGAGGTTATATACCGGGGGGGAGGTCTGACAGACAGGGAGGTTATATACCGGGGGGGAGGTCTGACAGACAGGGAGGTTATATACCAGGGGGAGGTCTGACAGACAGGGAGGTTATATACGGGGGGGGGAGTCTGACAGACAGGGAGGTTATATACCAGGGGGAGGTCTGACAGACAGGGAGGTTATATACCGGGGGGGGGGGGAGTTCTGACAGGGAGGTTATATACCGGGGGGGGGGGGAGTTCTGACAGGGAGGTTATATACCGGGGGGGGGGGGGAGTTCTGACAGGGAGGTTATATACCGGGAGGGAGGTTCACACGACAGGGAGGTTATATACCGGGGAGGGGTTATATATGGGGGGGGGTCTGACAGACAGGGAGGTTATATACTGGGGGGGGTCTGACAGACAGGGAGGTTATATACTGGGGGGGGTCTGACAGACAGGGAGGTTATATACGGGAGGGGTCTGACAGACAGGGAGGTTATATACGGGGGGGGGTCTGACAGACAGGGAGGTTATATACGGGGGGGGGGGTCTGACAGACAGGGAGGTTATATACCGGGGGGGGAGTTCTGACAGGGAGGTTATATACCGGGAGGGAGGTTCACACGACAGGGAGGTTATATACCAGGAGGGAGGTTCACACGACAGGGAGGTTATATACCGGGGGGGGGGTTATATATGGGGGGGTCTGACAGACAGGGAGGTTATATACTGGGGGGGTCTGACAGACAGGGAGGTTATATACCGGGGGGGAGTTCAGACAAGGAGGTTATATACCGGGGGGGAGTTCAGACAGGGAGGTTATATACCGGGGGGGGAGGAGTTCTGACAGGGAGGTTATATACCGGGAGGGAGGTTCACACGACAGGGAGGTTATATACCGGGGGGGGGGGGGGTTCTGACAGACGGGGAGGATATATACGGGGGGGGGGTTCTGACAGACGGGGAGGATATATATGGGGGGGGGAGGTCTGACAGACGGGGAGGATATATATGGGGGGGAGGTCTGACAGACAGGGAGGTTATATACCGGGGAGAGGTCTGACAGACAGGGAGGTTATATACCGGGGAGAGGTCTGACAGACAGGGAGGTTATATACCGGGGGGAGGTCTGACAGACAGGGAGGTTCTATACCGGGAGGGAGATTCACAGACAGGGAGATACCGGGCGGAGTTCTGACAGACAGGGAGGTTATATACCTTGGGGGGGGGGGAGTGATCTGACAGACAGGGAGGTTATATACAGGGGGGGGGGGGTGTCTAACAGACAGGGAGGTTATATACCGGGGGAGGTCTGACAGACAGGGAGGTTATATACCGGGGGGGGTCTGACAGACAGGGAGGTTATATACCGGAGGGAGGTCTGACAGACAGGGAGGTTATATACTGGTATGCATTTCTTTCTCTGCATTTCATGCCCTGGTTGTTATGAATTTCCTCTGATGTCTGAATTTATGTCTTTTTCTGTATAATTGTATCATTTCTGTGTGCATCTCCCAGCCATTTGCTCACCCCCCCATCTAATTTACAAGTGTGTAACTCCAGTCTTCCTAACTAGTCTACTTGTAACACAGCTGCCTTGAATCAAATCATTCCAACCCTAATTTTACTACTATATACAGCTGAGAGCTGGCTCTGAATTATAAGTGGCCGAGTTAAGAAATGGAGTTTAGAAACTGGAGGGGAAACTGCAGACCCCACTAACAGGTAATCCTTACTAACTGTACACCTGCACAATGCTCTCTATGTCCTTTCTGTCTGCCATCTTCCCAAAACTCACTGCATGCCCTTATAACATCAATAATCCCCACACTATCCTTATCTCTCCCTCCCTCCTCTCATCCCCTATGCTGTCCTCTCATGAACTACTCTGTTTCCTTAGCAATACTTCCCCATCTTACTCTCCTGTGTCTAGTCATACCTGCTCCTACAAGTCTCACTCTCACCTTCTGTCACTCACTGCTACTACTGCTTGCTTCTGGTGACATCTCTCATAACCCTGGCCCTGCAGCAATCACCACACTCATACACTCTCGCTCAGTCCCCCACAATACAAACTCAAGGTCACGCAATCCCAACAATCTCATCTCCATTAACCCACAGCGCTTATCCCCACTTTTCTTGTGCCCTCTGGAATGCACGCTCTGTCTGTAACAAACTTACAACTGTTCACGACCTGTTTGTTTCTAACGCTTTCAATCTTCTAGCAATTACTGAAACCTGGCTTTCTTCCTCTGACACTGCTTCCATTGCTGCTCTAACGCACGGCGGTCTCCACTTTAGCCACACACCTAGGCCAGGTGAGAGACATGGTGGCGGTGTTGGAATGTTACTGTCCCCTTCCTGCTCCTATCAGCATATCTCTCCTTCTCCTCCTTTGAAGTCCATTGCATCCGCATTTTCTCCCCCCTCTTCCTCAAGGTGGCAGTTACTATCGCCCCCCTGGACCAACCTCCCAATTCCTCGACAACTTTGCTGCCTGGCTTTCTACAAATACACCTGCTCTAATCTTAGGGGACTTCAACATCCCATTGATAACCCATCTACCCCTGCTGCCTCTAAACTTCTCTCACTCACAAACTCCTTTAGTCTTTCACAATCCACCCTATTCCCTACTCACCATGACGGACACTCTCTTGATCTGGTATTCTCCTACCTCTTCTCCCCTTCTAATGTCACCTGTCGCCCATTTCCCATCTCAGACCACCATCTGCTCACCTATAATCTCAATGTACAGGCTAAACCTATTTCTACCCCCACCTCCTCACCTGTAGAAATCTGCACACTGGATCCTCTCCAACTTTCTAACCTTATTCAAAAACGCCTTCCCCACACTTCCACGGTATCCTGCCCTGACCTTGCTGCAAACCACTATAACAATACTCTCTCCTCTGCACTCGACACCCTTGCTCCTCCACAAATACGCAAAACCCCACGTCGTCAGCTCCAGCCCTGGCACTCTCAGCAAACATGCTATCTACAAAAATGCTCCCGTGCTGCTGAACGTGCCTGGAGGAAATCCCGCTCTAAACACGATTTCCTACACTATAAGTAAATTCTTTATTCTTACTCCTCTGCCCTTCACTTAGCCAAGCAAAACTACTTCTCTTCTCTCATATCTTCTCACTCCTCAAACCCTAAACGTCTCTTCTCCACTTTCAACACTCTCCTCTATCCACCTGCACCACTCCCCTCATCTGACTTTAGTGCTCAAGACTTTGCAGATTACTTTTTCAACAAAACACTTACCATCAGAAGCAACATCCCACCACAAGACTGCAACCTTTCATCTCCGCCCCCGGTCACCCCCTCCAACACTCTCAGTACCTTCCCCCCAACCACTGAGAATGAAGTGAGTTCCCTAATATCTTCCTCACACCTCACTACATGCCCCCTTGACCCTATCCCTTCACATCTAATACCCTCTCTGTCCTCTACCCTCACCCCAGCTCTTACATATTCAACTGATCCCTTACTACTGGTTCATTTCCATCATCCTTCAAACATGCAAAGGTCACCCCCATCCTCAAAAAAAAAAAACCTCAACCCCAATTCTCCTGCAAACTACGGCCCCATATCACTACTTCCACTAGCTTCTAAAGTCCTGAAAAAACTCGTTTTCGATCGCCTAACACACTTCCTATCCTCCAAATCATTGCTTGACCCCCTGCAATCTGGCTTCCGTCCCCAACACTCAACTGAGACTGCCCTCACCAAGGTTACTAACGATCTTCTTTCTGCTAAAAACAATGGCCACTATTCTATACTTATCTTACTTGACCTGTCTGCTGCCTTTGACACTGTTGACCATCCCCTCCTCCTACGGACTCTCAGCTCCCTTGGGCTCTGTGACATTGCCCTCTCCTGGATCCACTCTTATCTCTCTAATAGGTCCTTTTCTGTCTCATTTGCTGGTGACTCATCCTCTCCACTGCCTCTGTCGGAGTACCTCAAGGCTCTGTTCTAGGCCCTCTACTCTTCTCTATTTATACTTCCTCACTGGGTAAACTTATTAGTAGCTATTTCTTCAACTATCACCTCTATGCTGATGATACTCAGATTTACCTATCCACCCCTGCACTCTCTCCTTCTGTCCTTTCCCACATCAGCGGCGGCTTATCTGGCATTTCTTCCTGGATGGCCTCTCACCACCTAAAAATCAACTCTCTTCATCCTGTCGCAACCACCTACGCAATATCTCCAAAATTCGTCCTTTTCTGAGTGCTGAAACTACTAAACAGCTAATCCATTCCCTAGTAATTTCCCGACTTGACTACTGTAACAACCTACTAACTGGCCTTCCTCTCTCCCGCCTCTCCCCCCTTCAATCCATCCTAAATGGCTCTGCTAGGCTAATCCACCTCTCCCGAAGCTCTGTATCTGCCACACCCCTCTGTGAGTCCCTTCACTGGCTCCCCATTCACAGCAGAATTAAAGTCAAAATTCTTACTTTGACCTACAAAGCCCTTACCAATGCAGCCCCCCCATACCAGGACTTCTCTCGTGCGGCACCAACCCTCTGGAACGCACTTCCAGACTTTCCCCCAACCTCTCCTCCATTAAACGCTCTCTAAAGACCACCTTGTTCAGGGAAGCCTATAACCAAATCAGTAACTAATGAATTCCACTTGCCTAATAGTTGCCCTCATCTAACTTCACACTAACATCATTCCCACCTTTGCAGTCCCCACCTCCTGTTTCTCACCCTCCTACCCATTTAGATTGTAAGTTCCCACAGGAACAGGGCTCCCAATTCCTCCTGTATTTGTTTGTTAAATTTTGTCTGGTGTCTCATATTGTACTGTCCTTTTATCTTTGTTACCTATGAACAGCGCTGCGGAATCTGTTGGCGCTTTATAAATAAATAATAATATACCGGGGGGAGGTCTGACAGACAGGGAGGTTATATACCGGGGGGAGGTCTGACAGACAGGGAGTTTGTATACCGGGGTGGTGGTATGACAGACAGGGAGGTTATATACCGGGGGAGGTCTGACAGACAGGGAGGTTGTGTACCGGGGGAGGTCTGACAGACAGGGAGGTTATATACCTTTTCTATCAGTTCTGCTAACAAAGATGTTTTTTTTTTTTTTACCTATGGTTGTTTTAACTCACAATATTAATCCAGAAATTGTTTCATCTCTTTGTCCCAATCCTACTTCCTCTAAGGAGAGGTTGTTACATAATCTGGACATGGTTATTTTCATGCTACCAAGGAATTTAGTCCTCTTCCTTATTTGTCCTCCATTCTGGTAAGCGCAAAGGTCAGAAGGCCACTGCTGTTACCCTATCCTTTCGACTCAGAAGTTTGATGGCATATTTAGAAGTGGATCAGCAGCCTCCATGCCGGATTACGGCACACTCTACCCGTGCGGTTTCTTCTTCCTGGGCCTTCAAGAATTTGGCTTCAGTTAAACAGATTTGTAACGCTGCTACCTGTTCCCCATTTCATACTTTCACAAACTTTTACCGATTTTATGTTTTTGCCTCTGCAGCTGCATTTTTTGGGAGAAAGGTTCTTCAAGTGGTGGTGCCTGGTACTTAGCACTACCTTTCCCTCCTTATTCATTTCGTGTCCTCCACAGCTTATGTATTAGTTTCCCATCGGTAACGAATGTATTTGTGGACCCTCACTGCCATTAAAAAGAGAACATAATTTATGCTTACCTGATAAATTACTTTATTTCTTGACAGTGAGAGTCCACAAACCCGCCCTGACATAATGTAGTGCCGGCAGTCTTATGGCCCCTTTGTACCCCATTTTATCTCTCTACCTTTCCTTATCGTCGGCTTGAACTACTGAAAGGGTAGGGGAAGTGGGAGGAATATTTGATGCTTTGTTTAGGTTGTCTTTGCCTCCTCCTGGTGGACAGGTGAAGTATTTCCCATAGGTAATGAATGGATGGATTTGTGGACTCTCACTACCAAGAAATAAAATAATTTATCAGGTAAGAATAAATTGTTTTGACACTTACTAGATGGTTGTTGTTTTTTAGGGGGGCGTTCCTTACTTTATAGATGATCCAGCTATAGAGCTATGGGGCTCTTTGTCAGCCAGTGAGCAATTGATCCCTGGGGATCAGTTGTGCAGAAATATCTACTTTCAGTTTAAAAAGCTTTATCTGTCGTGTAAAATATTTTATCTGAGGAGCTTTTATAGTTTACGCCTTCACTGCCCTTCTGTAGCATAATGGGAACTTAAAGGGACAGTCAGGTAAAAAAAAAACTTTCATGATTCAGATAGGACAGTAATTTTACACAACTTTCCAATTTACTTTTATTACCAATTTTGCTTTGTTCTTTTGGTATTCTTAGTTGAAAGCTAAACCTAGGAGGTCCATATGCTCATTTCTTAGACCTCTAATCTGAAAGTAATTTGACAGTTTTTCACCACTAGAGGGCATAAGTACATGTGTTTCATATAGATAACATTGAGCTCAGGCACGTGAAGCTCCTAGGAGTCAGAACTGATTGGTTAAAAATGCAAGTCTGTCAAAAGACCTAAAATAAGGGGGCAGTCTGCAGAGGCTTAGATACTAGGTAATCACAGAGGTAAAAGGTATATTAATATAACTGAGATAAGGAGCAGTCTGCAGAGGCTTAGATACAGGCTAATCACAGAGGTAAAATGTATATTACTATAACTGACATAAGGTGTACTCTGCAGAGGCTTAGATACAGGGTAATCACAGAGGTAATAAGTATATTAATATAACTGAGATAAGGGGCAGTCTGCAGAGGCTTAGATACAGGGTAATCACAGAGGTAAAAAGTATATTAATATAACTGAGATAAGGAGCAGTCTGCAGAGGCTTATATACAGGGTAATCACAGATGTAAAAAGTGTATTAATATAACTGAGATAAGGAGCAGTCTGCAGAGGCTTAGATACAGGGTAATCACAGAGGTAAAAAGTATATTAATATAACTGAGATAAGGGGGCAGTCTGCAGAGGCTTAGATACAGGGTAATCACATAGGTAAAAAGTGTATTAATATAACTGAGATAAGGAGCAGTCTGCAGAGGCTTAGATACAGGGTAATCACAGAGGTAAAAAGTATATTAATATAACTGAGATAAGGGGGCTGTCTGCAGAGGCTTAGATACAAGGTAATCACAGAGGTAAAAAGTATATTAATATAACAGATAAGGGGCAGTCTGCAGAGGCTTAGACACAAGGTAATCACAGAGGTAAAAAGTATATTAATATAACTGAGATAAGGGGCAGTCTGCAGAGGGTTAGATACAGGGTAATCACAGAGGTAAAAAGTATATTAATATAACTGAGATAAGGGGCAGTCTGCAGAGGGTTAGATACAGGGTAATCACAAGGGTAAAAAGTATTTTTTTTTTTTAATTAAGTTTTTCAAACATACATTATAGACATAATAAATGAAAAATAACATCTCGTTACCAATATTACATTTTTACCTGTGTTATTACCGTACAATAATAGCGTTTTATTCTACAAATCATAGTATCATCATATCTGTGATAGAATTACCTCATCATTTTCAGTTATCATTAATACCTTCCAAAGTTATTTTTTAAATCATATAATACAGTTTACAGCTAACAATTATTTGGGATTTAATATCCCTTTATCATGAATTCTATAGATACTTTCTGTTATAGTCGGGGAGAGAGGAAAAAAAAAAGGAAAATTTCCCCTCTCTTCCCCCTCTGCTACATCCCCCCCCCCATCTCTCCCCCCCCCCTCCTCTTTTGATCAAGGGTGAATCTTATCTTTCCCTAGACCCCGAACTGAGCTATATCTATCCAATAATGGGGCAGCTCATTCTCTAATACTAAGGATAGGAATATTGGTGAATTCTGGAATCTAGCAATGAACTGCAATTGCAAAGGTAACGGCCAAGCACAGATATATTTTCTCCATTTTGCAAAAAAAGCTCGTAAATGTACTTCCGTATTAATTTTAACATCATAGGATTCAATTGTCATTTGAATAGTTAATATTATTATTATTATTATCGGTTATTTGCAGAGCGCCAACAGATTCCGCAGCGCTATAAACAAAGGGGGAGTACAACAAAACAATTATAGGGTAGAGGGCCCTGCCAATAGTTGCACTGTTGTAGTCAGCTCTTAAGAAGGTGATCTACTAACAGCTGGACTATTAGGCTTACATGCTAAGAGGGTTCAGGGGATTGCAGTGGAGGAGAGGAACTGGTAATAGGAAAGGTTAGCGTAGGTTGTATGCGTCCCTGAACAGTAGAGTCTTTAGGGAGCACTTGAAGCTTTTAAAACTAGAAGAGAGTCTTGTGGAGCGAGGCAGAGAGTTCCATAAGATGGGAGCCAGTCTGGAGAAGTCCTGTAAGCGGGAGTGTGATGAGGTGACAAGAGAGGAGGAGAGTAGGAGGTCATGAGCAGAGCGAAGGGGACGGGAGGGAGAGTATCTGGAGACAAGGTCGGAGATGTAGGGGGGAGCAGTGCAGTTGAGGGCTTTGTATGTCAGAGTGAGAGTTTTGTGTTTGATCCTAGAGGCAAGAGGAAGCCAGTGAAGGGATTGACAGAGAAGCGCAGCAGATGAATAGCGACGTGTAAGGAAGATGAGTCTGGCAGAGGCATTCATTATGGATTGTAAAGGAGCTAGGCGGCAGGTGGGGAGACCTGAGAGGACAGAGTTGCAGTAATCAAGGCGGGAAAGAATGAGAGAGTGGATTAAAATCTTAGTTGTGTCTTGTGTAAGGAAGTGTCTAATTTTAGAGATGTTTTTAAGGTGGAAGCGGCAGGCTTTAGCCAATGACTAAATGTGAGGAGTGAAGGAAAGATCTGAGTCGAATGTGATCAATTAATGTGATTAATATATTTAATAATTCAGGAATCGTAGGTATCTTTGACGTTTTCCACTCTCTAAATATTTGATTTCTAACTGCTATTATAATAAAGTTAATAAAAAGTTGTTCTCCTTTATCTCTTTTTTCTGAGTCTAACAAAAATATCTGTCGAAAAGAGAGAGTGATTTTTTTTGAAGATATTTATTTAACCAGTAATTATTTTTCCTCCAATATTGATTAATTTTGGGGCAGGCCCATGTACAGTGGACAATATCTGCCATTTCTTTACTACATTTGAAACAACAACTTGTTTGTCTATTCTTTGAAATCTTATATAACCTATATGGCGTTAAATAGTAGTTATTAAGTAACTTTATTTGAGCTTCCCGCCAACTTATGTTACTTGTTGCGAGCGTTGAGAGGGATATACTTTTTACTATCTCCTGTTCTGTAATATTTGGGATTATTTTCAATATATTTTCTTATATTATTTCGACCTGACTTTACGATTAAGGAATCATACCCGTAAGACGTTGACCTTCGACCATTCTCATATAATTTTATTCCATTGGGGATCTCTTTAATACCCCACTCAAAACTGCCTAATCCAATCACTTGCCTGGCATAGTTCCTTATCTGCAAGTAAGCATAAAAGTTCCTAGCCTGAAGAGCATATCTACCAGAGAGATTTTCAAAAGATTGGAATGTCTCGCTACCATCCTGGAAGATTTGGGCCACATTGACAAGTCCCTTTCTTTTCCATTCTCGGAATACTTGATCTCGAATCCCAGGAGTAAAGTCAGGGTTACCTGTAATAGGAAGTAGCTGAGATAACCTTGGGTCATGTCCCAATTCCCTACAATACTTCTGCCAGGCAACAATCACATTAACAAAAGTTGAGCGATATACAATGTTACTTGGTAACCTCTTATTCGGGCAATGCAACAGGGCTCTCAAATCAAACGGATTGATAAGTCTTGTTTCAGTTTGATAGTATGTAACATAATTTGCTTCCGTTATCCAATCTATCGCAACTTTTATCAGACAAGTCCAATTATAATATTCTATATTAGGTAACGCTAGCCCCCCAAATCTCTTGAGCTGAGTTATTCTGAACCTTGAGATTCTCGGTCGAATCTTTCCCCATATAAAAAATGAGCATGCTGTATAAAACCTTTTGATGTCTTGATTCGTGATAAGTAGTGGAAGGTTATGCATAAGGTATAAAAAATTCTGGGAAAAAATTGTCTTTATTAACATAACCTTGGCAGAGATAGAGAGGTAGTAAAGTTTCCAATTTTTCATCTCATTTACCATATTGGCAAATCTATCCTCATAATTAAGCTTGTACCATTCACCTGGGTTTTTTGATATTTTAATGCCCAAATATGTCATCGTTTCTACTTCTTTAAAGACATGTGTTAAGTTACTATTCGTGGTCTTATAGATCCACAAAATCTCAGATTTTGTGGGGTTGATTCTATAGCCTGAGAATGTACTAAAGCCATTAATCAGCTCAAGAGATTGGGGAATGTTTCGTCTTGTATCACTTAGGTATAGCATCAAATCATCTGCATACAAAGATAGGATGACTTTCTCATCTCCCAATACCATTCCTTCTAACTCTTGTCTGAGATATATTGCCAATGGTTCTAGCGAGACATCAAAAAGAAGGGGTGACAGGGGGCATCCTTGTTTCGTACCCCTCTGTAATGTAATATATTGTGACAGAAGGCCATTGACTAATATCTGCGATCTTGAGTTTTTATATATTTTTCTAAGCATATTGACAATATTACCTGAAAACCCAAAATTTTCAAGCGCCAAAAACAAGTGTTCCCATACAATCGAGTCGAAAGCCTTTTCGGCATCTAAAGTAACCAAGGCCAAATCTGTCTTGATCTTAGTTTTCTCCCTTCTTTTATTATAATAATCATCTATAGTCAATAATGCTTTCCTAATATTTCGTGATACATTTCTTGCTGGTATGAATCCTGATCACTATGAATTATTGTTCCGATTTACTTTTTTGAATCTTTGAGCTAAAATTGCCATCAACAACTTATAATCATTATTTAAGAGGGATATAGGTCTATATCCTCCTGGGTCCTCTGGATCTTTACCTTTTTTGTATATGAGCGTGATAATGGAGTCTGAAAAATATAAAGAATTCATCTGACTTTCACTAAGATAGTAATTAAATAATTTAGTTAAAGTTATCGTTACCTCTTTATTCAAGATTTTGTAAAATTCAGATGGTAGCCTATCAGGGCCGGGGGCTTTATTCTGTTTCATCTCTTTAATAGCTTTTTCACATTCTTCTACTGTAATTGGTTGGTTAATCATCTCTAAATCCTCTCCAGTAATCTTTGGTAGTTTAATATTCTGCCAGAACTTTGCTTGTTGTAATTCATCTATCTTTACCTTAGCGTAAATATTTTTATGATATTTATAAAATATGTCACGGACTTCAGTGGCCTGAGTGTATCTTTTCTCTCCATCCCTGATACTACTTATTATATTTTTATTTTTTCTAATTTTATGAATCCTTGCTAAGTGCTTGGCAGTATTACCTTGGAATCCTTGGTAAAAGGCTCTATTTTTTAAATCTTCTACTGACCAAGCTTCTTTCAGAAACAACTCCCTAGCTTCTTTGGCTTGTTTATATTTATTCCAATGAGCATTATTCGGTTCATTCAGGTATCTCCTATAAGCATTTTTTAATTGATTGGCAAGTTGAGTCTCTTGTTGTTTATATTTCTTTTTTTTCTTAACCATATATGATTTAATCTCGCCTCTCAAGACGGCCTTACCCGCTTCCCAAAAAAGTTCTATTTTATGCAAATAACCCCTGTTATTTCTATAGTATTCTCTCCAAGCTTCCACTAGCCAATTTCTAAATTGCATGTTATTAGCCATATAGTTTGGAAAATGGATAGTATTATTATCCCTATCCCCTATAGGGGAGATATGTAATTTTAGACTCACTATTGCGTGGTCTGATAAAACAATCTCCGAGATCTGAGACTCAACATCCAGGGATAGCAGGCTCTCTTCTAAAAGAAACATGTCTATTCTTGAAAAAATTTTATGAGATTTTGATTCACATGTATAATTACGTATATCAGGGTGTTGGGCTCGCCATATATCCTTTACATTCAGTAATTTACAAAAATCTCTAAAAAATTTAGCTTCTCTTGCGTAATATCTTGATGAGCTCAACCTCAACCTATCCATCTCTGGGTGCTGAGTCATGTTAAAATCTCCAGCTATTATTAAATTACAGCCTAAATAGGGAATTAACTTATTTTTTAGTTTATTCCAAAACTGGACATCAAGTTTATTCAGCCCATATATGTTGCAAAATGTCCAGGATTTATTATTTATTTCTATCTGTAAGATAATATATCTACCAAGAGGATCTAGCTCCTGGATTATAACCCTATAGGTGAGATTCTTATGGAGTAAAATGGCGACGCCACATTTTCTACAATTACATGGAGTGGCTATCGCCTCTGCAATCCATCCAACCCTTAATTTATCTATTTCAGCTGCCTTTAAATGCAATTCCTGGAGAAAAATAATATCCGGTTTCTGTCTTTTAATCTGTTTTAAAACATTTTTTCTTTTAATTGGAGACGTAATCCCTCCCACATTCCATGATATTAATTTAAGCCCAGAGGCCATTTTAAATCTTGTGTAGTCTCATGCTTTTAATCCCTACGTAGGTGGGGGGAGAAAAAAGAAGAGGGAGAGAAGAGAAAGAGAAAAAAAAAATCCCTACCTCTCTCACCAAAATGCACAAATTTATACTTAAATAACATATTTGTTTCCCCTAAAAACTGTAATAAATTCTTTTTAGTTACCGGTAACACTATTAATATATACCAGAAAGTTAAAAAAATCAGTTCACCCCCCCTCCTCTCGGGGGGGCACTGCCAACACAAAATTGTATTTGCCAACCTAAATTCAGTCATTCCTACGTCTGAAGCAATCTTACCTCTATGAAACTATATCTAGCTCCGATAAGATTAATACTTAAAGGGTATGCTTATTCTTCCTCTCTACTAATACATGTTCTATTTTATATCTCTCAAGAAAGGTATTCGCTTCTACAGCATTATTGAGTATTTGAGTCGTATCTTCCAGATCAATCAGAATTTGTGCCGGGTATCTCATTCTTGATCTATATCCTGCCTTAATTATAGCTGTGCAGTAGGGGGCCATTTCCTTACGTTTGGTAGAGGTTTCTAGTGAAAAATCTTGAAATAAATGTATACGAGTACTACCAATTGTTAATCCATTTAATTTTTTAAAATGCCTTAGAATATTAATTTTATCTTGAAAGTTAAGGTAGCGTATGACTACTATTCGAGGTCTACTATATCCGTCACTGAATTTCTTTATCTGTCCTGTCCTGTGAGCCCTTTCTACTACCACGCCTTCTGATTGAACAGACATTCCAAGCATAAGGTCGTCAAATTCTCTAGTCTCAGGTAGACCTACCACCCTGAAGTTATTTCGTCTAGACCTGTCTTCCAGGTCTTCTATTTTAGATTGTAAAGACTTAATCTTAGTGTTATATTCTCTACATTGAACTTCCTGAGTATTTTTATAGTCCTCCAGCTCAGACACCCTCAGTTCAACCTCGGCAATTCTACTTGAGAATTGTCGAAATTCATTCGTTAATCCCGCTATGTCTTTTTTTAGGGATTCAAACTGGGGGAGTATAAGATCAGACATTTGATTAAAAATTATATTTACGTCAGAATTTTGTGCAGATGCAGTCATTGTATCAGTAGAATTGTCTAGAACAGATCTAAGTTTTTTTTCCTTTTTTGCAGGCATAACAGGTGATCTGTTTTTAGAATTAGTGATATACTTTTCCATGGGTAGTATAAAAAGTAGATTTTATGGAATAAAAATATATCGCTATGTGCTAGTGACAGAAAATAAGTGATAAGTGATTATTTAATGTGTGCTATGTGCAATACAAAAACAAAACAACAAAAAAAACACAACCTCTAATAGTGTTAAAGAGTAAGTGAAAAATTATCAAAAATCCTCTATTAGTTTAGTGAATCGAATTATCTTCCTACCTTCTTACTTGTCTTTGCAATACTGTTAATTTAAGGAAAATTATATTACTTGTGACTACAGTGAGAATATATATTAACAATAGTTGTTAGTAGAACTATAAGTGTTTACTAGGCGTGGTGATTGCCTGTTTAATTAGGAAACAACAAATCAAATTCTACTTATATTGATCTGTTCAGCTAGAAATTATTTAAACTCCTATACAGTTTTCTAGGGATCCTTAACTCCAGTCATTATTTTAACATTTCTTATTTAAATAAGTTATTATATAGCTGGCATACATCACAACTTAGCACCAATATTATATACATTTCAATGACACAACTTATTCATCATCTAAAATTCTTATCTTAATAAGACATTGCAACATTAGCCTTAATGAATAAACTCCCCTTCCCCATAAAGAAAACATACAGTTAGCATGTGATATATAAAAATCTCTTTAGAGTGTTTGATGACTAGATCACATTTATGCTGTAAGTCCAGAATCTCCTACTTCTTAAATTCACTTATGAGATGACACTTCTTAGTATTGTGTCAGGTTTTAGGTCAACTCTTGAAGGAGTAAGTCCCCCTTTTACTTTTATTATCCTCTCCTGATGTTAGCCCCTTTATGCTCCCTGGAATAGAGTCAACTTAATACCCATTAGTATACAGAGAGTGCAATGTATCTGCTATTAATCAAGCAATAGGGCAAATAATAAAGAATATTTGTATAATCCTCTCCTAATGTAAGCCCGTTTATACTCCTGGGAGGAGAATCAGCATAGTATCTCGGCTTGCAGCTTAAGGTTCAGTGTCATAGCAATCCCCCATACAGGGCAATAGTCAAGTAAGAGGAAATAAATAGTCTTGCGGTCTGTAGAGGCTTCTCCTGTGACACTATACTGATGAAATCTGTGGACCCCTTCTCTACCAAAAACCAGGTTTGGCAGGTCTACCGCTCAAGCTCCCCTTTATTTCTTTTTAAAGGGGTGTAAGATCTCCACTCTTTACCTCAGTATTTCCTCCGGTATATTTCTTACTCCTGTGGGGGCTTCGTTCAAATCAGCAAGGTTTAAAGATATTCATGTATACTTGCAGTCTGGATGTAGTTTCTGCTGCAGGACTGTAGTGATGCTGCAATCAATATCAGGATTCTCCTTCACCAAAACCAGGCTTGGCGTCCTTCCTCTTAACTTGCAGCTGTATAGCTCCCTTGCTGCTTCTTAGGAATTGCAAGGCTTGAACCTTTATCTTGTATACAAGCGGTCACCCGCTCTCCGACTCCTGTCAACACCGGTCCTGGCGGATTCACCTCTCCGCTCCAGTGCGACACTATAGGATTTTCCAGGTATCCAGCACTCCTACTCTCACCGGCTATACTGAAAAATCCTCCTCCCCACTTCAGAGAGTCTGGCTCTTTTTGCTCTCTCTCTCCGGCTGTGCTTGTTCAGATCCAGCGTACCAGTATCTGATCTGGCTGAATGCAGGTTGCGGCCTTGGCAGAATGGCCTTCAATTGCCTATTATGAGCCACCGGCGTCTCCAGCTACAGGAAAACTTCTCCAGGCAGACACGGGTCCAGCAAGCTGCCTATGGAGAATTGGTGCGGTTCACCACGAGTAGCTGAGATTCGGACGCTACCTCGATCTCACATGCGTACGACGTCATACATCCTGCGTCTGAGAGGTAAAAAGTATATTAATATAACAGATAAGGAGCAGTCTGCAGAGGGTTAGATACAGGGTAATCACAGAGGTAAAAAGTATATTAATATAACTGAGATAAGGAGCAGTCTGCAGAGGCTTAGATACAGGGTAATCACAGAGGTAAAAAGTATATTAATATAACTGAGATAAGGAGCAGTCTGCAGAGGCTTAGAAACAGGGTAATCACATAGGTAAAAAGTATATTAATATAACATTGCTGGTTATGCAGAACTGGGGAATGGGTAATAAATGGATTATCTATCTTTGTAAACAACATTATTTCTGGTGTTGAATATCCCTTTAATATTTGCATGTGAAACCCAGTTATTTTCTTTCATGATTCAGATAGCTAATATGATTTTTAAACAATTTTCTAATTTACTTCTATTATCTAATTTTATTTTGTTCACTTGGTGTCCATTTTTTACAAAAAATGATACCTAGGTAGGCTCTGGATCTGCTGATTGGTGGCTGCATATTTATACCTCATGTTATTGGCAGACCCAATGCATTCAGCTATCTCCCAGTAGTGCACTGCTGCTTCTTCGGGAAAGGATACCACGAGAATAAAGCAAGTTAGATAATAGAAGTAAATTGGAAGGTTGTTTCTCTGTAATGAAATGCTAAACACATTGTTTCATGTCCCTTTAAGCAGATGATCAGTTTTATGACAACACAAGAACACTTCCTGTGACAAAGGTCACATCTCCGGCTTCTGTTGTGCGACTTGTGATTGTGATCAACGAAAAACTCACAATACTGGCACAGTTAAGAAATGAAGTGCAAAAGTGTGATTAACCCTTGCAAAAAATCCACTACTGGGAGCTAGCTCAACACATTGGGTGAGCCAATGACGAGGCATATGTGTGTAGCCACCAATTAGCTGCTAATTGGTGGCTACACATGCCTCATCATTGACTCAGCCAATGTGCTCAGCTAGCTCACAGTAGTGCATTACTGCTCCTGAGCTTACCTATGTATGCTTTTCAACAAAGTAGACCAAGAGAACAAAGTACATTTGACAACGGATGTAAATTTAAAGTCTTAGAAATTTCTTCTCTGTTTGATCCATAAAAATAGTTTTTACTTTTCATATCCTCTTAATGTTCTACAATTAATTTATTAGCAACTGGTAACTAAAAGAAAAATCTAAATAAAAACGCATTCGGTATAAAGACCCTGAGCTCTGTTATGTAAAATAATAGACAAGGACAGAAACCCAAATGTTAGAAATTAATCAGACTTATTGACAGCTGCAGTGCAGAGGATACTGTGTGTGTGTGTTGTACTCTGCTTTACTTATTGACAGCTGTAGTGCAGAGGATACGGTGTGTGTGCTGTAGTCTTCTTTACTTATTGACAGCTGTAGGGCAAAGGATACTGGGTGTGTGTTGTACTCTTCTTTACTTATTGACAGCTGTAGTGCAGAGGGTACTGTGTGTGTTGTACTCTGCTTTCCTTATTGACAGCTGTAGTGCAGAGGATACTGTGTGTGTTGTACTCTGCCTTACTTATTGACAGCTGCAGTGCAGAGGGTACTGTGTGTGTTGTACTCTGCTTTCCCTATTGACGGCTGTAGTGCAGAGAGTACTGCGTGTGTTGTACTCTGCTTTCCCTATTGACAGCTGTAGTGCAGAGGGTACTGTGTGTGTGTTGTACTCTGCTTTCCTTATTGACAGCTGCAGTGCAGAGGGTACTGTGTGTGTGTTGTACTCTGCTTTCCTTATTGACAGCTGTAGTGCAGAGGGTACTGTGTGTGTGTTGTACTCTGCTTTCCTTATTGACAGCTGCAGTGCAGAGGGTACTGTGTGTGTGTTGTACTCTGCTTTCCTTATTGACAGCTGTAGTGCAGAGGGTACTGTGTGTGTGTTGTACTCTGCTTTACTTATTGACAGCTGTAGTGCAGAGGGTTCTGTGTGTGTGGTGTACTCTGCTTTACTTATTGACAGCTGTAGTGCAGAGCAGGGGTCACCAACCTTTTCGGACCTCAGGGACCACTAAACTCACAATTTTGAATCCCGTGGACCACTAACATGATTTTTTTTTTTAAAAGGTACAAACCGTTATAATATATGTATGTGTGTGTATATATTCCGGGTTTCGTACACGGCGCTGTGTGCTGATGCAGTGGTGTGGGTCTGCAGCGATCAAGGACGTGTCTCCCCTTGGTGAGTCTCTAAAATTTCCTGTATTCTGATTTAATGCCTCCTGATGTTTAATCGTTATGGTGATGTAAGCGTTAGTTGAATGACTGAAAGTATGCTGTCATTCCGCTTTTTCTTCTTTTTTGCAGTTCTGTTTGTGATCCGTCTCAGTCTCCATTTTACCACAGTTCCCTTCCTTATCACTTGGGTAGTCACTTTTGATTTTGGAGCCATGATGGCTGATATAATAAAAAAAGTTCTTTAATTATAGGTGAACACTTGGTTGTTTACATTGTGACTCATAGGTCACCATAGTTACCAGTTTGGCGGTGTTTCTGTTCTAATTGGGGGGAGGGGTTTGTTTATCACAGTGTATAAAGCCATCATTGTTTGATGCACGCGTTGTCTGAAGAAGGGGATATTGTCCTAGAAACGTCACAGTCTTTTTCAAAGTAAAAGTTGTTTCACAAAAAGACCAGTGAGTGCAAGTATTCTGTTCTCTTGTATTGAAGTTTCACTAGCACCCTGGCAGTCGTGGATAAGTGAGAGTGCACATCTCTGCTACAAATATTATCTTTGTTGTTCAACCCACATTGAAGAGACCTCTCCTTAATTAGACCTCTTGTCATTCACTCACTTGTATCACTAGCACCACGCCTAGGACTGTGGCAGCACACAATGGATACTGATGTGGAAAACATACAGACCCTCACCTTTACTGAGGATGATGCTGCCAGAATTCTATTTAATCCGGAGGAGGAGACCACTGGTGACAATACAGCACAGGCCATTTATTTGGCACTGTTGAAATTAAAAAAGAAAGAGGCTGACCTACGATAACATGGGGTCTACTTGTCAGAATACTATAGAAGGCTCATGATTCCAAGGGGTTTCAGGATACGCAACCAACCCACTAGTGGACGCAACAATCCAGAGTTTTGTAAGCGCTGGTGCGCTATACTGAACAAATGTTCCCTAGACCTCATTCTCTTGGTTACAGAGGAAGTTAGGAACCAACTGGATAGAATCAACTCTGAGATTCAGGAATGGGAAAGAGATAAGGTGTCCATTATGACTGACGACCCTTCAGAACAGTGGCTTGACAAGTTAGCCTCCCAGATTAAGGAATATAAGGACACCCTGGTGCAATTCAAAAATAGAAAACTACAAACGGTAACAGAGGATCATAAAGAAAAAATGGTGTATAGGTGGCTGAGTGGCAACGACAACAGAAGACCATTCCCTCAGAGACGTAGGAGACAAAGATTTCATACAAAACAGTCTCTGCAAACAGTCGATAGCAGCTCTGGATCTGATACAGAAGCCACACAAAGTCTGAGTGGAGCAACTGGTGGCCAACAATCTGGCCACCAGGTTTTTCAAGGGGTCACTACCCGAGCCAGCCAACGAAGACGAGGAAGAGGCCTCATATTCGGAGGGGAGGTTGGAGAGAGAAGGCCACCACTACCCTCCAGACAATAACCACTGTTAGTCCCACTGAGGACTTAGTGGTGAATATCAGTGATCGAGTTCTATCTATGGCAGAGAGAAGTGTCTTGAACAGAGGATTAAGTTTTGTCCCATCGGGCAGGGGTGACGAATTTACCACATATATTGACTGTCTAAAATTCCAAAGGTCACTCAGATTAAAAGAATTTTTTAAAGATTACTCCACTGATGGTGAACAACATAAGTTTAAGACAAAGAGCTCTTTTGATCCTCCAAGCAACAATGCCAGCATTAAGACCTTTATGAGACTGGTCTCCCAGGATTTGAAAGGATATGAGTTAAATAGATACCACACTAACTTGTCTGTACAAGAAAAGGAAGCCATTTCAACACTCTCTAAGGACCCTGATATTGTAATCCGCACCGCGGATAAGGGCGGTGCGGTAGTGGTACTAAACTATAAATATTATAGTGAAGAGATCAACCACCAACTCAGCGATTCGGAGACCTATCAAGTATTAAATACGGATCCCACTAAGAGCTTCCAATTACTGATCGACCAGGTTATACAAGAGGGGTTTCATGAAGGTGTGATTGATGAAGACACAGTTTGGTTTCTGAAGATTAAGCATCCAGTCTGCCCAATTCTATATACACTCCCCAAAATTCATAAAAATCTGGCGAAGCCTCCTGGGAGGCCCATCGTCTCTGCCCGCAACTCCATCACCTCCAGGCTGGCAATTTTTGTGGACCATTTTTTGCAACCACTGGTGAAAAACATGAGGTCCTATATAAGGGACTCTACACAGCTCATTGATGAAATAAGAACCATTACGTTTGAAGAACCTTTATTTCTCCAACATAGGTGTGTCCGGTCCACGGCGTCATCCTTACTTGTGGGATATTCTCTTCCCCAACAGGAAATGGCAAAGAGCCCAGCAAAGCTGGTCACATGATCCCTCCTAGGCTCCGCCTACCCCAGTCATTCTCTTTGCCGTTGTACAGGCAACATCTCCACGGAGATGGCTTAGAGTTTTTTAGTGTTTAACTGTAGTTTTTATTATTCAATCAAGAGTTTGTTATTTTAAAATAGTGCTGGTATGTACTATTTACTCAGAAACAGAAAAGAGATGAAGATTTCTGTTTGTATGAGGAAAATGATTTTAGCACCGTAACTAAAATCCATGGCTGTTCCACACAGGACTGTTGAGAGCAATTAACTTCAGTTGGGGGAACAGTGTGCAGTCTCTTACTGCTTGAGGTATGACACATTCTAACAAGACGATGTAATGCTGGAAGCTGTCATTTTCCCTATGGGATCCGGTAAGCCATGTTTATTAAGATAGTAAATAAGGGCTTCACAAGGGCTTATTAAGACTGTAGACTTTTTCTGGGCTAAATCGATTCATTATTAACACATATTTAGCCTTGAGGAATCATTTATTCTGGGTATTTTGATATGATTATATCGGCAGGCACTGTTTTAAGTCAGAGCCTCATTTTCGCGCCGGTATGGCGCACTTGTTTTTGAGGACAGCATGGCATGCAGCTGCATGTGTGTGGAGCTCTGATACTTAGAAAAGACTTTCTGAAGGCATCATTTGGTATCGTATTCCCCTTTGGGCTTGGTTGGGTCTCAGCAAAGCAGATTCCAGGGACTGTAAAGGGGTTAAATATAAAAACGGCTCCGGTTCCGTTATTTTAAGGGTTAAAGCTTCCAAATTTGGTGTGCAATACTTTTAAGGCTTTAAGACACTGTGGTGAAATTTTGGTGAATTTTGAACAATTCCTTCATACTTTTTCGCAATTGCAGTAATAAAGTGTGTTTAGTTTAAAATTTAAAGTGACAGTAACGGTTTTATTTTAAAACGTTTTTTGTGCTTTGTTATCAAGTTTATGCCTGTTTAACATGTCTGAACTACCAGATAGATTGTGTTCTGACTGTGGGGAAACCAAGGTTCCTTCTCATTTAACTATATGTATTTTATGTCATAAAAAAAAAAAAAAAAAAAAAAATTTAGTAAAAATGATGCCCAAGATGATTCCTCAAGTGAGGGGAGTAAGCATGGTACTGCATCATCCCCTCCTTCGTCTACACCAGTCTTGCCCATACAGGAGGCCCCTAGTACATCTAGTGCGCCAATACTCCTTACTATGCAACATTTAACGGCTGTAATGGATAATTCTATCAAAAACATTTTAGCCAATATGCCCACTTATCAGCGAAAGCGCGACTGCTCTGTTTTAGAAAATTCTGTAGAGCATGAGAACGCTGATGATATGGTTTCTGAAGGGCCCCTACACCAGTCTGAGGGGGCCAGGGAGGTTTTGTCTGAGGGAGAAATTTCAGATTCAGGAAACATTTCTCAACAAGCTGAACCTGATGTGATTACTTTTAAATTTAAGTTGGAACATCTCCGCGCTCTGCTTAAGGAGGTGTTATCCAATTTGGATGATTGTGATTATCTGGTCATTCCAGAACCATTATGTAAAATGGAAAAGTTCTTAGTGGCCCCGGGGCCCCCCGAAGCTTTTCCTATATCCAAGCGGGTGGCGTACATTGTTAGTAAAGAATGGGACAGGCCCGGTATACCTTTAGTACCTCCCCCCATATTTAAAAAATTGTTTTCCTATAGTCGACCCCAGAAAGGACTGATGGCAGACAGTCCCCAAGGTCGAGGGGGCGGTTTTCTACTCTACACAAGCGCGCCACTATACCATAGAAGATAGTTGTGCTTTCCAAGATCCTATGGATAAAAAATTAGAAGGTCTGCTAAAAAAGATGTTTGTTCAGCAAGGTTCCCTTCTACAACCAATTGCATGCATTGTCCCTGTCACTGCAGCCGCGTGTTTCTAGTTTGATGAGCTAGGAAAGGCGATTATTAGTAATTCTTCTTCTTATGAGGAGATTATGGACAGAATTCGTGCTCTTAAATTGGCTAATTCTTTCACCCTAGACGCCACCTTGCAATTGGCTAGGTTAGCGGCGAAAAAATTCTGGGTTTGCTATTGTGGCGCAGAGCGCTTTGGTTAAAATCTTGGGCAGCGGATGCGTCTTCCAAGAACAATTGCTTGACATTCCTTTCAAGGGGAAAACACTCTTTGGCCCTGACTTGAAAGAGATTATCTCTGATATCACTGGGGGCAAGGGCCACGCCCTTCCTCAGGATAGGTCTTTTCAACCTAAGTTTCGTCCCTTTCGCAGAAACGGATCAGCCCCAAGGGCTACGTCCTCTAAGCAGGAAGGTAATACTTCTCAAGCCAATCCAGCCTGGAGTCCTATGCAAGGCTGGAACAAAGGAAAGCAGGCCAGGAAACCTGCCACTGCTACCAAGACAGCATGAAATGCGGGCCCCCGATCCGGGACCGGATCTGGTGGGGGGCAGACTCTCTCTCTTCGCTCAGGCTTGGGCAAGAGATGTTCTGGATCCTTGGGCGCTAGAAATAGTCTCCCAAGGTTATTCTCTGGAGTTCAAGGGGCTTCCTCCAAGGGGGAGGTTCCACAGGTCTCAGTTGTCTTCAGACCACATAAGAAGACAGGCATTCTTACATTGGGTAGAAGACCTGCTAAAAATGGGAGTGATTCATCCTGTTCCATTAGGAGAACAAGGGATGGGGTTCTACTCCAATCTGTTCATAGTTCCCAAAAAAGAGGGAACGTTCAGACCAATCTTAGATCTCAAGATCTTGAACAAGTTTCTCAAGGTTCCATCGTTCAAGATGGAAACCATTCGAACACTTCTTCCTTCCATCCAGGAAGGTCAATTCATGACCAAGGTGGATTTCAAGGATGCGTATCTACATATTCCTATCCACAAGGAACATCATCGGTTCCTAAGGTTTGCATTCCTGGACAAGCATTTCCAGTTTGTGGCGTTTTCTTTCGGATTAGCCACTGCTCCTAGGATTTTCTCATAGGTACTAGGGTCCCTTCTGGCGGTGCTAAGACCAAGGGGCATTGCTGTAGTACCTTACTTGGACGACATTCTGATTCGAGCGTCGTCCCTTCCTCAAGTAAAGGCTCACACGGACATTGTCCTGGCCTTTCTCAGATCTCACGGATGGAAAGTGAACGTGGAAAAGAGTTCTCTATCTCCGTCAACGAGGGTTCCCTTCTTGGGAACTATAATAGACTCCTTAGAAATGAGGATTTTTCTGACAGAAGCCAGAAAAACAAAACTTCTAGACTCTTGTCGGATACTTCATTCCGTTCCTCTTCCTTCCATAGCGCAGTGCATGGAAGTGATAGGTTTGATGGTAGCGGCAATGGACATAGTTCCTTTTGTGCGCATTCATCTAAGACCATTACAATTGTTCATGCTCAGTCAGTGGAATGGGGACTATTCAGACTTGTCTCCGAAGATACAAGTAAATCAGAGGACCAGAGACTCATTCCGTTGGTGGCTGTCCCTGGACAACCTGTCACAAGGGATGACCTTCCGCAGACCAGAGTGGGTCATTGTCACGACCGACGCCAGTCTGATGGGCTGGGGCGCGGTCGGGGGATCCCTGAAAGCTCAGGGTCTTTGGTCTCGGGTAGAATCTCTTCTACCGATAAATATTCTGGAACTGAGAGCGATATTCAATGCTCTCAAAGCTTGGCCTCAGCTAGCGAGGGCCAAGTTCATACATCAACCATCAGGGGGGAACAAGGAGTTCCCTAGCGATGGAAGAAGTGACCAAAATCATTCTATGGGCGGAGTCTCACTCCTGCCACCTGTCTGCTATCCACATCCCAGGAGTGGAAAATTGGGAAGCGGATTTTCTGAGTCGTCAGACATTGCATCCGGGGGAGTGGGAACTCCATCCGGAAATCTTTGCCCAAGTCACTCAACCGTGGGGCATTCCAGACATGGATCTGATGGCCTCTCGTCAGAACTTCAGAGTTCCTTACTACGGGTACAGATCCAGGGATCCCAAGGCGGCTCTAGTGGATGCACTAGTAGCACCTTGGACCTTCAAACTAGCTTATGTGTTCCCGCCGTTTCCTCTCATCCCCAGGCTGGTAGCCAGGATCAATCAGGAGAGGGCGTCGGTGATTTTGATAGCTCCTGCGTGGCCACGCAGGACTTGGTAGGCAGATCTGGTGAATATGTCATCGGCTCCACCATGGAAGCTACCTTTGAGACGAGACCTTCTTGTTCTAGGTCCGTTCGACCCACTCCAGCTGACTGCTTGGAGATTGAACGCTTGATCTTATCAAAGCGAGGGTTCTCAGATTCTGTTATTAATTCTCTTGTTCAGGCCTGAAAGCCTGTAACCAGAAAAATTACCACATAATTTGGTATATCTGTTGGTGTGAATCTGCAGGATTCCCTTGGGACAAGGTTAAGAGTCTATCCTTCCTTCGAGAAGGATTGGAAAAAGGATTATCTGCAAGTTCCTTGATGGGACAGATTTCTGCCTTGTCTGTGTTACTTCACAAAAAGCTGGCAGCTGTGCCAGATGTTCTAGCCTTTGTTCAGGCTCTGGTTAGAATCAAGCCTGTTTACAAACTTTTGACTCCTCCTTGGAGTCTCAACCTAGTTCTTTCAGTTCTTCAGGGGGTTCCGTTTGAACCCTTACGTTCCGTTGATATTAAGTTATTATCTTGGAAAGTTTTGTTTTTGGTTGCAATTTCTTCTGCTAGAAGAGTTTCAGAATTATCTGCTCTGCAGTGTTCTTCTCCTTATCTGGTGTTCCATGCAGATAAGGTGGTTTTGCGTACTAAACCTGGTTTTCTTCCAAAAGTTGTTTCTAACAAAAACATTAACCAGGAGATAGTTGTGCCTTCTTTGTGTCCTAATCCAGTTTCAAAGAAGGAACGTTTGTTGCACAACTTGGATGTAGTTCGTGCTCTCAAATTTTACTTAGCAGCTACTAAGGATTTCAGACAAACTTCGTCTTTGTTTGTTGTTTATTCTGGTAAACGGAGAGGTCAAAAAGCAACTTCTACCTCTCTCTCCTTCTGGATTAAAAGCATTATCCGATTGGCTTATGAGACTGCCGGACGGCAGCCTCCTGAAAGAATCACAGCTCACTCCACTAGGGCTGTGGCTTCCACATGGGCCTTCAAGAACGAGGCTTCTGTTGATCAGATATGTAAGGCAGCGACTTGGTCTTCACTGCACACTTTTTCTAAATTTTACAACTTTGATACTTTTGCTTCTTCTGAGGCTATTTTTGGGAGAAAGGTTTTGCAAGCCGTGGTGCCTTCCATTTAGGTGACCTGATTTGCTCCCTCCCTTCATCCGTGTCCTAAAGCTTTGGTATTGGTTCCCACAAGTAAGGATGACGCCGTGGACCGGACACACCTATGTTGGAGAAAACAGAATTTATGTTTACCTGATAAATTACTTTCTCCAACGGTGTGTCCGGTCCACGGCCCGCCCTGGTTTTTTTTAATCAGGTCTGATAATTTATTTTCTTTAACTACAGTCACCACGGTAACATATGGTTTCTCCTATGCAAATATTCCTCCTTAACGTCGGTCGAATGACTGGGGTAGGCGGAGCCTAGGAGGGATCATGTGACCAGCTTTGCTGGGCTCTTTGCCATTTCCTGTTGGGGAAGAGAATATCCCACAAGTAAGGATGACGCCGTGGACCGGACACACCGTTGGAGAAAGTAATTTATCAGGTAAACATAAATTCTGTTATTCTGGTAACGGCAGATGTTAACAGTTTATACACAATTATCCCGCATGAAGCAGGGAAACAACTTGTGTCTGATGCCCTGGACAGATACCCATATGTTGGTCCTCCTAGAGAATTTCTCATCAAATTGTTAGATCTGAGCCTGCGGCTAAATTACTTCAGGTTTGAGGGTAAGTACCATCAACAAATATCGGGTACGGCCATGGGATCGAACGTGGCCCCCTCACTAGCTAACATCTATATGGAGTACTATGAAATATCAGTGATGGGGATATACCAGAAACCCGAAGTACTATTTTATAAAAGGTACATTGACGATTTGTTGATTGTCTGGAGAGGTACAGTACCTGAGCTGGAGACATGGTTTGCACATCTCAATTCCCTCCATAACCCGGTCAAGTTCAAACTGAATTACGATACGTCAAGTATCGAGTTCCTGGACCTGAACATCTTTAAAATGGACAACGGCCAATTAGGGACCTCTCTGTTTAGAAAACCTACTGACAGAAATTCAATTTTACACGCCACCAGCAATCATCCAGTAGCACTGCTCAAAGCAATCCCGAAAGCACAACTTTGTCGGGCTGTTAGGAATAACAGTGACGTGACTAGAAGAGATCAACAACTAGAGGAAATGCAGCAACGCTTCACGCAAAGGGGATATAACCCACAGCTGATTCATCAGAGCAGATTGACTGCGGAGAATGAGAATTGGGCCTTGACCACTTCAAGGAGTAAGGATGAGCAGAGAATGACCTTCACGACTACATATAGTCCCTTAACGAGATCCCTGGGTAAATCATTGCGTGAACATTGGTACATAGTACAAGGTGATCCTCGACTTCCATTTAACGGCTGGCAACATCCCTGAGTGGGATATAAACGAGACAAGAACCTAAAAGATCTTCTGATGTTGACTGACCCAACTCATTGCTATACTGCCGAGACATGGTTGTCAGGAAGAAAAAAGAAACCGGGATGCTACAGGTGCTTGGGGTGTACCACTTGTAATTCTATGATTCCAGGGGCCACCTTTGGCCACCCACATCGCAACCAGAGATATAAGATTAGACATGTGCTGACCTGTACCACCACACATGTGGTCTATCTATTAAACTGCAGTTGTGGGCGGTTCTATGTGGGCAAAACCACCTATGATGCTCGAACTCGGTTCGCCAACCATAGGTCTTCCATCAGGACATCCCTTAAAAAGGGTTTGAGTGACCAGCCTATGGCTAGGCATTTTGTGGAAAAAGGTCATGGACTCCAGGACCTGAGATTCACCTTGATAGACCATGTCCCCCCATTGAGACGAGGGGGTGATAGAGATACACTCCTTCTACAGATTGAAGCCAAATGGATCTTCCGGCTAAACACCTTGCAGCCCCACGGACTAAATACAATGTTTGACTGGCATTGCTTTCTATAGCTATATATGCTGCTCTGATGGACTTTCTCTGCCGAGTGGCAGTATCTCCTAATCTCTTAGGATGGACCAGGAGAGCCCACGTATCATTCAATGGATTATCTTTCTCCACTGGTGGTGTACTGACCTTGGTTTATATCTGTTTTGGGCTACTCTTTTTTCAGATTCCCCACTGGTGAATAGTGGTTCTCGTCATCGGCACGTTCTAACACTTTCTTACTCTATGAATGTGTTCTTGAATGAATGAGTAATGTAACGTGCCTTGCTGAACCCCTATTATGGTATGGATGGGTCCATGTCCTATTATTTGCAATCTACAATACATAGCATATCTGTCACAAACATTTGTCTAACTGGCTTATCTGTATGTATGTGTGTCGGGTAACTGGCTTCGCGGCTGATGGCTTTAATATCTGTAATTACAGTCAGTTTGTATGTTTGGTGATCGATGCTGTGTGTTTATTTATAATGTTTACAGTGGCCGTTTTGAAAGATAGAATTGGTACGTATGGTTTGCGTGTGTTTCTTTTGCGTTGCTGACAAGTGCGATCGTGTATTAGTGTACTCCCTGTGTGTGTGGTGCTATGTCATTCATGGTAAAAATCATGAATGTTTGTTCACAGTACTACTGTCTATGTCCTTTAGCCCCGTAGCTGCTGTGTACGGCTCGGTGCGATCAATCACCATGGCAGCAGTACACAACCCCTGTGATTGGCTCGTAGCCCTCCACGTGATTGACCTGGCTAGTTCCGGGTTTTGTACACGGCGCTGTGTGCTGATGCAGTGGTGTGGGTCTGCAGCGATCAAGGACGTGTCTCCCCTTGGTGAGTCTCTAAAATTTCCTGTATTCTGATTTAATGCCTCCTGATGTTTAATCGTTATGGTGATGTAAGCGTTAGTTGAATGACTGAAAGTATGCTGTCATTCCGCTTTTTCTTCTTTTTTGCAGTTCTGTTTGTGATCCGTCTCAGGGGCCTAGTTATCAAGCCGTCAACCTCAAATACGCTGCGTATTCCGCAGCGTATTTGTGGCGAGGCTGATTCGCCTTAGTTATCAAAGGCTCGAGACCGGCAAAAGTAGAATTTTGTGACGTAAACTTCGATCCGCCGGACTCAGTCCGACACAGATCGATTCTTACGTCACTCCAGATGTTCCGCACACAAGTACGGCACAATCTGACTACTTTTGCTAGTTATCAAAAAACTAGCAGGCACGCTCGGCACTTTTACGGCCCAGCGTACCTTGTTTTCAAAGCGCCAGCCTGGAGGCGGCGGATCCCATAGGAATCAATGGGAGTCTGACCATAGCGAAAGTACAAGTTCGCTGCTGACAGACATCCCATTGATTCCTATGGGAGCTGTCTACACCTAACACCCTAACATGTACCCCGAGTCTAAACACCGCTAATCTGACCCCCCCTACACCGCCGCAACTAAATAAAGTTATTACCCCCTAAACCGCCGCTCCCGGAGCCCACCGCAACTATAATAAATGTATTAACCCCTAAACCGCCGCTCCCTGAACCCGCCGCAACCTATATTAAATGTATTAAAGCCTATCCTGCCCCCCCCTACACCGTCGCCACCTATAATAAATTTATTAACCCCTATCCTGCCCCCCACTACGCCGCCGCCACTGTAATAAAATTATTAACCCCTAAACCTAAGTCTAACCCTAACCCTAACGCCCCCCGAACTTAAATAATTAATTAAATAAATCTAAATAAATTAACTCTTATTAACTAAATGAATCCTATTTAAAACTAAATACTTACCTTTAAAATAAACCCTAATATAGCTACAATATAATTAATAATTATATTATAGCTATCTTAGGATTTATATTTATTTTACAGGTAACTTTGTATTTATTTTAGCTAGTTAGAATAGTTATTAAATAGTTATTAACTATTTAATAACTACCTAGCTAAAAACATAATTTATGCTTACCTGATAAATTTATTTCTCTTGTAGTGTATCCAGTCCACGGATCATCCATTACTTATGGGATATTAACTCCTCCCCAACAGGAAGTGCAAGAGGATTCACCCAGCAGAGCTGCTATATAGCTCCTCCCCTAACTGCCATTACCAGTCATTCGACCGAAAACATGCAGAGAAAGGAAAACCATAGGGTGCAGTGGTGACTGTAGTTTAATGGAAAAATTACCTGCCTTAAAGTGACAGGGCGGGCCGTGGACTGGATACACTACAAGAGAAATAAATTTATCAGGTAAGCATAAATTATGTTTTCTCTTGTTAAGTGTATCCAGTCCACGGATCATCCATTACTTATGGGATACCAATACCAAAGCTAAAGTACACGGATGACGGGAGGGACAGGCAGGCTCTTTATACGGAAGGAACCACTGCCTGAAGAACCTTTCTCCCAAAAACAGCCTCCGAAGAAGCAAAAGTGTCAAATTTGTAAAATTTGGAAAAAGTATGAAGAGAAGACCAAGTTGCAGCCTTGCAAATCTGTTCAACAGAAGCCTCATTCTTAAAGGCCCAAGTGGAAGCCACAGCTCTAGTAGAATGTGCTGTAATTCTTTCAGGAGGCTGCTGTCCAGCAGTCTCATAGGCTAACCGTATTATGCTACGAAGCCAAAAGGAGAGAGAGGTAGCCGAAGCTTTTTGACCTCTCCTCTGACCAGAATAAACGACAAACAGGGAAGACGTTTGTCGAAAATCCTTAGTTGCCTGTAGATAAAATTTCAGGGCACGGACTACATCTAGATTGTGTAGCAGACGTTCCTTTTTCGAAGAAGGATTAGGACACAAAGATGGAACCACAATCTCTTGATTGATATTCCTGTTAGTGACCACCTTAGGTAGGAACCCAGGTTTAGTACGCAGAACTACCTTGTCTGAATGAAAAATCAGATAAGGAGAATCACAATGTAAGGCAGATAACTCAGAGACTCTTCGAGCCGAGGAAATCGCCATTAAAAACAGAACTTTCCAAGATAACAACTTGATATCAATGGAATGAAGGGGTTCAAACGGAACCCCCTGTAAAACATTAAGAACTAAGTTCAAACTCCATGGTGGAGCAACAGTTTTAAACACAGGCTTGATCCTAGCTAAAGCCTGACAAAAAGCTTGAACGTCCGGAACTTCTGACAGACGTTTGTGTAAAAGAATGGACAGAGCTGAAATCTGTCCCTTTAAGGAACTAGCGGATAAACCCTTTTCTAAACCTTCTTGTAGAAAAGACAATATCCTCGGAATCCTAACCTTACTCCATGAGTAACTCTTGGATTCGCACCAATATAAGTATTTGCGCCATATCTTATGGTAAATCTTTCTGGTAACAGGCTTCCTAGCCTGTATTAAGGTATCAATAACTGACTCAGAAAAACCACGTTTTGATAAAATCAAGCGTTCAATTTCCAAGCAGTCAGCTTCAGAGAAATTAGATTTTGATGTTTGAAGGGACCCTGGATCAGAAGGTCCTGTTTCAGAGGTAGCGACCAAGGTGGACAGGATGACATGTCCACTAGATCTGCATACCAAGTCCTGCGTGGCCATGCAGGCGCTATTAGAATCACTGATGCTCTCTCCTGTTTGATTCTGGCAATCAATCGAGGAAGCATCGGGAAGGGTGGAAACACATAAGCCATCCCGAAGGTCCAAGGTGCTGTCAAAGCATCTATCAGAACCGCTCCCGGATCCCTGGATCTGGACCCGTAACGAGGAAGCTTGGCGTTCTGTCGAGACGCCATGAGATCTATCTCTGGTTTGCCCCAACGTCGAAGTATTTGGGCAAAGACCTCCGGATGAAGTTCCCACTCCCCCGGATGAAAAGTCTGACGACTTAAGAAATCCGCCTCCCAGTTCTCCACTCCCGGGATGTGGATTGCTGACAGGTGGCAAGAGTGAGACTCTGCCCAGCGAATTATCTTTGATACTTCCATCATTGCTAGGGAGCTTCTTGTCCCTCCCTGATGGTTGATGTAAGCTACAGTCGTGATGTTGTCCGACTGAAACCTGATGAACCCCCGAGTTGTTAACTGGGGCCAAGCCAGAAGGGCATTGAGAACTGCTCTCAATTCCAGAATGTTTATTGGTAGGAGACTCTCCTCCTGATTCCATTGTCCCTGAGCCTTCAGAGAATTCCAGACAGCGCCCCAACCTAGTAAGCTGGTGTCTGTTGTTACAATTGTCCAGTCCGGCCTGCTGAATGGCATCCCCCTGGACAGATGTGGCCGAGAAAGCCACCATAGAAGAGAATTTCTGGTCTCTTGATCCAGATTCAGAGTAGGGGACAAGACTGAGTAATCCCCATTCCACTGACTTAGCATGCACAATTGCAGCGGTCTGAGATGTAGGCGTGCAAAGGGTACTATGTCCATTGCTGCTACCATTAAGCCGATCACCTCCATGCATTGAGCTACTGACGGGTGTTGAATGGAATGAAGGACACGGCATGCATTTTGAAGCTTTGTTAACCTGTCTTCTGTCAGGTAAATCTTCATTTCTACAGAATCTATAAGAGTCCCCAAGAAGGGAACTCTTGTGAGTGGAAAGAGAGAACTCTTCTTTTCGTTCACCTTCCATCCATGCGACCTTAGAAATGCCAGTACTAACTCTGTATGAGACTTGGCAGTTTGAAAGCTTGAAGCTTGTATCAGAATGTCGTCTAGGTACGGAGCTACCGCAATTCCTCGCGGTCTTAGTACCGCCAGAAGAGCACCCAGAACCTTTGTGAAGATTCTCGGAGCCGTAGCCAATCCGAATGGAAGAGCTACAAACTGGTAATGCCTGTCTAGAAAGGCAAACCTTAGATACCGGTAATGATCTTTGTGAATCGGTATGTGAAGGTAAGCATCCTTTAAATCCACTGTGGTCATGTACTGACCCTTTTGGATCATGGGTAAAATTGTTCGAATAGTCTCCATTTTGAACGATGGAACTCTTAGGAATTTGTTTAGGATCTTTAAATCCAGGATTGGCCTGAAAGTTCCCTCTTTTTTGGGAACCACAAACAGATTTGAGTAAAACCCTTGTCCCTGTTCCGACCGTGGAACTGGATGGATTACTCCCATTAATAAAAACTCTTGTACGCAGCGTAGAAACGCCTCTTTCTTTATTTGGTTTGTTGACAACCTTGACAGATGAAATCTCTCTCTTGGGGGAGAGTATTTGAAGTCCAGAAGGTATCCCTGAGATATTATCTCTAGCGCCCAGGGATCCTGGACATCTCTTGCCCAAGCCTGGGCGAAGAGAGAAAGTCTGCCCCCCCACTAGATCCGTTCCCGGATCGGGGGCCCTCAATTCATGCTGTTTTAGGGGCACCAGCAGGTTTCCTGGCCTGCTTGCCCTTGTTCCAGGACTGGTTAGGTCTCCAGCCTTGTCTGTAGCGAGCAACAGATCCTTCTTGTTTTGGAGCAGAGGAAGTTGATGCTGCTCCTGCTTTGAAATTCCGAAAGGAACGAAAATTAGATTGTCTAGCCTTAGGTTTGGCTCTGTCTTGAGGCAGGGCATGGCCTTTACCTCCTGTAATGTCAGCGATAATTTCTTTCAATCCGGGCCCGAATAAGGTCTGCCTTTGAAAGGTATATTAAGAAATTTAGACTTAGAAGTAACGTCAGCTGACCAGGATTTTAGCCACAGTGCTCTGCGCGCCTGAATGGCGAATCCGGAATTCTTAGCCGTAAGCTTAGTTAAATGTACTACGGCATCTGATATAAATGAGTTAGCTAACTTAAGAGCTTTAAGCCTGTGTGTAATCTCATCTAATGGAGCTGATTCAAGTGTCCCTTCCAGAGACTCAAACCAAAATGCTGCTGCAGCCGTGACAGGCGCAATGCATGCAAGGGGTTGCAATATAAAACCTTGTTGAACAAACATTTTCTTAAGGTAACCCTCTAACTTTTTATCCATTGGATCTGAAAAGGCACAGCTATCCTCCACCGGGATAGTGGTACGCTTAGCTAAAGTAGAAACTGCTCCCTCCACCTTAGGGATCGTTTGCCATAAGTCCCGTGTGGTGGTGTCTATTGGAAACATCTTTCTAAATATCGGAGGGGGTGAGAACGGCACACCGGGTCTATCCCACTCCTTAGTAACAATTTCAGTAAGTCTCTTAGGTATAGGAAAAACGTCAGTACTCGACGGTACCGCAAAATATTTATCCAACCTACACATTTTTTCTGGTATTGCAACTGTGTTACAATCATTCAGAGCCGCTAACACCTCCCCTAGTAATACACAGAGGTTTTCCAGCTTAAATTTAAAATTTGAAATATCTGAATCCAATCTGTTTGGATCAGAACCGTCAGCCACAGAATGAAGCTCTCCGTCCTCATGTTCTGCAAGTTGTGACGCAGTATCTGACATGGCCCTAACATTATCAGCGCACTCTGTTCTCACCCCAGAGTGATCACGCTTACCTCTTAGTTCTGGTAATTTAGCCAAAACTTCAGTCATAACAGTAGCCATATCCTGTAATGTGATTTGTAATGGCCGCCCAGATGTACTCGGCGCCACAATATCACGCACCCCCCGAGCGGGAGATGCAGGTACTGACACGTGAGGCGAGTTAGTCGGCATAACTCTCCCCTCGTTGTTTGGTGAAATGTGTTCAATTTGTACAGATTGACTTTTATTTAAAGTAGCATCAATACAGTTAGTACATAAATTTCTATTGGGCTCCACTTTGGCATTAGCACATATAGCACAGATGTCTTCCTCTGAATCAGACATGTTTAACACACTAGCAAATAAACTAGCAACTTGGAAATACTTTTCAAGTAATTTACTATAATATGAAAACGTACTGTGCCTATAAGAAGCACAGAAAGAGTTATGACAGTTGAAAGTTAATAAACTGAAAGGTTATAGCATCAAATCTTTGTAAAAAACACAATTTTAGCAAAGGCTTGTTCCCATTAGCGAAGGATAACTAACCCTGATAGCAGAAAAAAAAGTTACAGAAATAAACGTTTTTTATCACAGTCAACTACAATCTCACAGCTCTGCTGTGAATGATTACCTCCCTCAAAACAAGTTTTGAAGACCCCTGAGTTCTGTTAGAGATGAACCGGATCATGCAGGAAATACAATGAGCTTCTGACTGAATTTTTTGACCAACCCCTCACACACAACAGTGAGAGAGATCAGTAAACTGTCATAAATTAAATAAAACAACTGCCAAGTGGAAAAAATAATGCCCAAAACATTTTATTCACCCAGTACCTCAGAAAATGAAACGATTTTACATGCCAGCAAAAAATGTTTAACATAAATTAAGTGTTATTAAAGAGCCTGTTGCCAGTCCCTGCAAATTAGGCTAAAGTCTTATGCACACAGTATAATTCCAGTGAAGTGCCATTCCCCAGAATACTGAAGTGTAAAATATACATACATGACAGCCTGATACCAGTTGCTGCTACTGCATTTAAGGCTGAGTTTACATTATATCGGTATGGCAGAATTTTCTCATCAATTCCATTGTCAGAAAATAATAAGCTGCTACATACCTCTTTGCAGATTAATCTGCCCGCTGTCCCCTGATCTGAAGTTTACCTCTCCTCAGATGGCCGAGAAACAGCAATATGATCTTAACTACGCCGGCTAAAATCATAGTAAAAACTCAGGTAGATTCTTCTTCAAATTCTACCAGAGAAGGAATAACACACTCCGGTGCTATTATAAAATAACAAACTTTTGATTGAAGGTATAAAACTAAATATAATCACCATAGTCCTCTCACACATCCTATCTAGTCGTTGGGTGCAAGAGAATGACTGGTAATGGCAGTTAGGGGAGGAGCTATATAGCAGCTCTGCTGGGTGAATCCTCTTGCACTTCCTGTTGGGGAGGAGTTAATATCCCATAAGTAATGGATGATCCGTGGACTGGATACACTTAACAAGAGAAAGAAATACAAAATTACCTGTAAAATAAATCCTAACCTAAGTTACAATTAAACCTAATACTACACTATCATTAAATTAACTAAATAGACTACCTACAAATAACTACAATTAAATACAATTACATAAACTAACTAAAGTACAAAAAATAAAAAAAGCTAAGTTACAAAAAATAAAAAAATAAGTTACAAACATGTTAAAAATATTACAACAATTTTAAGCTACTTACACCTAATCTAAGCCCCCTAATAAAATAACAAACCCCCCCAAAATAAGAAAAATCCCTACCCTATTCTAAATTAAATAAATTTCAAAGCTCTTTTACCTTACCAGCCCTTAAAAGGGCCATTTGTGGGGGCATGCCCCAAAAAATTCAGCTCTTTTGCCTGTAAAAGAAAAATACAACCCCCCCCAACATTAAAACCCACCACCCACATACCCCTAATCTAACCCAAACCCCCCTTACAAAAACCTAACACTAATCCCCTGAAGATCATCCTACCTTGAGTCGTCTTCACTCAGCCGAGCCACCGATGGAACTGAAGAGGACATCCGGAGCGGAAGAAGTTAATCCTCCAAGCGGCGCTGAAGAAATCTTCCATCCGATGAAGTCATCATCCAGGCGGCGCTGAAGAAGTCTTTGATCCGGCCGATGTCATCTTCCAAGAGGCGCTGAAGATGTCTTCTATCCGGGTGAAGTCATCTTCCAAGCCGGGTCTTGAATCTTCCTTCCGCCGACGCGGAACCACCTTCTTCACCGACGGACTACGACGAATGACGGCTCCTTTAAGGGACGTCATCCAAGATGGCGTCCCCTCAATTCCGATTGGCTGATAGGATTCTATCAGCCAATCGGAATTAAGGTAGGAAAATCTGATTGGCTGATGGAATCAGCCAATCAGATTCAAGTTCAATCCGATTGGCTGATCCAATTAGCCAATCAGATTGAGCTCGCATTCTATTGGCTGATCGGAACAGCCAATAGAATGCGAGCTCAATCTGATTGGCTGATTCCATCAGCCAATCAGATTTTTCCTACCTTAATTCCGATTGGCTGATAGAATCCTATCAGCCAATCGGAATTGAGGGGACGCCATCTTGGATGACGTCCCTTAAAGGAGCTGTCATTCGTCGTAGTCCGTCGGTGAAGAAGGTGGTTCCGCGTCGGCGGAAGGAAGATTCAAGACCCGGCTTGGAAGATGACTTCACCCGGATAGAAGACATCTTCAGCGCCTCTTGGAAGATGACATCGGCCGGATCAAAGACTTCTTCAGCGCCGCCTGGATGATGACTTCATCGGATGGAAGATTTCTTCAGCGCCGCTTGGAGGATTAACTTCTTCCGCTCCGGATGTCCTCTTCAGTTCCATCGGTGGCTCGGCTGAGTGAAGACGACTCAAGGTAGGATGATCTTCAGGGGATTAGTGTTAGGTTTTTGTAAGGGGGGTTTGGGTTAGATTAGGGGTATGTGGGTGGTGGGTTTTAATGTTGGGGGGGGTTGTATTTTTCTTTTACAGGCAAAAGAGCTGAACTTTTTGGGGCATGCCCCCACAAATGGCCCTTTTAAGGGCTGGTAAGGTAAAAGAGCTTTGAAATTTATTTAATTTAGAATAGGGTATGGATTTTTCTTATTTTGGGGGGTTTGTTATTTTATTAGGGGGCTTAGATTAGGTGTAAGTAGCTTAAAATTGTTGTAATATTTTTAACATGTTTGTAACTTAATTTTTTATTTTTTGTAACTTAGCTTTTTTATTTTTTGTACTTTAGTTAGTTTATGTAATTGTATTTAATTGTAGTTATTTGTAGGTAGTTTATTTAGTTAATTTAATGATAGTGTAGTATTAGGTTTAATTGTAACTTAGGTTAGGATTTATTTTACAGGTAATTTTGTATTTCTTTTAGCTAGGTAGTTATTAAATAGTTAATAACTATTTAATAACTATTCTAACTAGCTAAAATAAATACAAAGTTACCTGTAAAATAAATATAAATCCTAAGATAGCTATAATATAATTATTAATTACATTGTAGCTATCTTAGGGTTTATTTTACAGGTAAGTATTTATTTTTAAATAGGAATAATTTATTAAAGTATAGTGTAGTGTTAGGTGTAATTGTAACTTAGGTTAGGATTTATTTCACAGGTACATTTCTCTTTATTTTAGCTAGGTAAGCTATTAAATAGTTAATAACTATTTAATAGTTATTGTACATGGTTAAAATAAATTGAAAGTTACCTGTCAAATAAATATAAATCCTAAGATAGCTAGAATATAATTCTTATTTATATTGTAGCTATATTAGGGTTTATTTTAAAGGTAAGTATTTAGTTTTAAATAGGATTCATTTAGTTAATAAGAGTTAATTTATTTAGATTTATTTAATTAATATTTAAGTTAGGGGGGCGTTAGGGTTAGACTTAGGTTTAGGGGTTAATAATTTTATTACAGTGGCGGCGGCGTAGTGGGGGGCAGGATAGGGGTTAATAAATTTATTATAGGTGGCGACGGTGTAGGGGGGGCAGGATAGGGGTTACTAGGTATACTGTAGGTGGCAGCGGTGTCCGGGAGCGGCGGTTTAGGGGTTAATACATTTATAAGAGTTGCGGCGGGGTCTAGGAGCGGCGGTTTAGGGGTTAATACATTTATAAGAGTTACGGCAGTGTCTAGGAGCGGCGGTTTAGGGGTTAGTAACTTTATTTAGTTGCGGGGGGCTCCGGGGGCGCCGGTATAGGGGGTAGAACAGTGCAGTTTAGTGTGAGTGCTTAGTGACAGGCTAGCAATAAAGCTGGGAAAAAGCCGAAGGGCAGCGAGATCGGATGAGTGATAACTGTCACAGTCCGCTGCTCATCGCCCCGCGGCTTTTTGACAGCTTTATTTGATAACTTAGGCGAACGTATTCAAGGTCCGCGGCGGCGAAGGTAGGCGAGCTTAGCCGGACGTATTGGGCCGGCGAAGCCAGAAAAGTAGACGGCTTGATAACTAGCCCCCTCAGTCTCAATTTTACCACAGTTCCCTTCCTTATCACTTGGGTAGTCACTTTTGATTTTGGAGCCATGATGGCTGATATAATAAAAAAAGTTCTTTAATTATAGGTGAACATTTGGTTGTTTACATTGTGACTCATAGGTCACCATAGTTACCAGTTTGGCGTTTTTTCTGTTCTAATTGGGGGGAGGGGTTTGTTTATCACAGTGTATAAAGCCATCATTGTTTGATGCACGTGTTGTAATAACAACGGGGATAAAATCTCCCCTGTTCCCAAACACTTACTTCAAGAAACCTCAATCGATATGAGGTAAGTAGTCACCCTTCACAGTTTATCCTCATAGGCACCTGCAGATCCTTCAGCTGATTCGTCAGAGTAGCAGCCTGGAGATGAATCAAAAGTGCTGTATGCTGAGGCAGTATGTTCGATCTTCACAGGAAAAGCTGATGGCTCAGTGAAAAGTGTATAATCTGCACTCTCAGTCAGTCTGGATACACCACAATATCAAGATCCTTTTTTATTATATATATATACATACACACACTATAGGGCCAATTTATAAAGCTCCCTCTGGAGCTCGATGCCCCTTGTTTCCGGCAAGCCTTCAGACAGATGAAGGGTGAGTGCCAACTTTAGAGCTGAAAACAGAGAGGCAAAAAGTGGGAAAAAAAGAATTATGTTTAAAAGGACCACAAGACTTCCAAGTTACCTCCCCAGTTAGGAATTATTCAAAACTACTTATGATCATCGACAGACATTAGTGTCATAAATTAAGTTTATATCAGAAAGCTCTCAATCTGGATGTGACCTAACAACGACTGATGTTACTGGCAATTACTATAATACTGGTGGGATATGGCTGATCTGCTGGGCCTCTATCCGATATACAGCGTCGCCCGCAGAAGCCGTCGACGCCAAAATTTGCGCGGGTTTAGTATCCTATACACGGCGTAACTTAGAAGTTACGCACGTATATTTCTGCCTTCGCCCGTCGTTTTTTGGCCCATAGACTGACATACAAAACGCGCAAAAAAACCAATTTCCAAAAAAGGCCACGACCCTCAATTCAATAATAATAAAACGTCCATTTATTGTGTACACATAGTACAAACAATTAAAATCTGTAGAGCAGCATCAAAAAATGTACAAAGTGTAGGTAGGTGAAATCTGCGCGCGTAAGTCCTTACGCCGTATATTGGATACAAAACGCGCAGTTTGGTATCCAATATACGGCGTAAGGACTTACGCGCGCAGATTTCAGAAAATCTACTCCATTCTCATCTCGCCACAAATTGAAGGCGCAGCAACCCTTGCACTGACTTAGAAACCAACGTAACTCTCTGAAGGCCTAACAAGTGCATGCTTAACAACATACATATCAGCAGCTTGATCACAAATAGTTAACCTCTTCAAAGCATTTATTATTCCTGCCCCTGCAAGTTTGTCAAACCAATCACAAAGGGGTGCATCATGGGGCACAAGGGGTCATCATGAGGCACAAGGGGTGCTGGAAGCCCTACAATCCCCTGTTGTTCCATCTACACATGCTGATTCTATAGTTGCTGCTGAGGTCCATGGTGATGGTGCTGCCCCTGCTGCAGCTGGTCATCGAATTACATACTGTGGATTTCCACTGCATGTAAGTGAAACTACTACATCCCACCCCCATTCCCTTAACCACCCTAATTACTGAAAATATATCATTAGTTCAATTCATGTTTTGGTCACTATGTTTTATTGACTATCATTTCGAGGAATGAAAATTGATGTTTATACCTTATGTTCACACCTTCTGTAAAAACAGTATTATTTAGATATATATACCCATGTGCAGGGATAGGCAAGGTGTCCTTCACTAAAAGTCTTTACCTTAGAAAATGTCCGCCACAGCCTTAACTCGTGCCTATCCCTGCACATGGGTCAATTTCTATTGGATGTGAGAAACCTTGATTTACATCTTAAAAGTGAATATCCCTATATGTACCCTTCATACACAACTATGTGATGTGGTTTAGAGAACATGAATATGTCATAAACATGTTGATATTACCTTTTTTGGGCCATTTCCACACAGGCCTTATTATATTTTTCAACAATATTAGTGTACTAAAACACCCCTCACATGGATGTGGATGACAATTATATGGTAAATAACAGAGGACAAGATTTAGGATGAAATATAACAATTTTTTTTTTTTTAGGCTTCTTAGATGAGGGGGCTGAGGTGCCTGGAGTGGCTCTCCTGCCTCTCCTGGGTTGTGTGGATTCAGAGGATTCTGCAGGAGTGCTGGCCACAGATGAGAGGCTGGAGGCAGTGTCCTGCTGGTGTGTGAAATGCTCCACCAACACACCCAACAGTTGGTTTTGTTCCCGCCATCTGTTGTCAGTCTGCATGTCTGAAATAACTCATCATCTGAGATTGGTTCTGGACTATACCACTTAAAGATGCTGCCATGTCCCGTTGCAGCTCAATGGAACGCTGGAGTAAAGTCTGTTGGCTCCTGTAAAACCTGCGTTGGTCTCTCTGCATTCTCTCGCAGGTTGATGTGAGCCTCCTATGGAGGGCAATGTATTCGTCGCCCAGGGCAGAAGTCAGAGGATTTAAAGGCTGTTCACCAGCAGGGATTATAGGCGCAGGTTCACCTCTAGCTGCTGTTGCATCTGGAACAATGACAGCTGTTGCTTCAGGAGGAACAATGACAGCTGTTGCTTCAGGAGGAACAATGACAGCTGGTGCCTCAGGAGGAACAATGACAGCTGGTGCCTCAGGAGGAACAATGACAGCTGGTGCCTCAGGATGAACAATGACAGCTGGTGCCTCAGGATGAACAATGACAGCTGGTGCCTCAGGATGAACAATGACAGCTGGTGCCTCAGGATGAACAATGACAGCTGGTGCCTCAGGATGAACAATGACAGCTGGTGCCTCAGGATGAACAATGACAGCTGGTGCCTCAGGATGAACAATGACAGCTGGTGCCTCAGGATGAACAATGACAGCTGGTGCCTCAGGATGAACAATGACAGCTGGTGCCTCAGGATGAACAATGACAGCTGGTGCCTCAGGATGAACAACGACAGCTGGTGCCTCAGGATGAACAACGACAGCTGGTGCCTCAGGATGAACAACAACAGCTGGTGCTGTAAAGATTTTAATCAATTTTTACTTCTAACAGAATTTGATTGGTTATATATAACCATTTTTTATTGTGAAATAAAGGAACAATCTTTTTTATCTTACGAGCGTTTAGTGGCCTATATCCACACAATTACACATTGTACATAAATATAATTTATCGTACAGATATTAGAGGGATCAATATAGAAAACAAGACACATTAAGGAACATTCAACACATTAATTCACAACATCGCAAAGGTACTATAAAATAGGTATTGGCCAACCGTTAGGCGCCACCTTAAAGGGACAGTATATACTCATTTTCGTATAACTGCATGTAATAGACACTACTATAAAGAATAAGATGCACAGATACTGATATAAAAATCCAGTATAAAACTGTTTAAAAACTTACTTAGAAGCTGTCAGTTTGGCTCTGTTGAAAAGGCAGCTGGAAAGCCCACTGCAAGTGGCAAATAAGACACTCCCCCTTCTTTTGCATATGAAAAGACCCTTTACACAAACAGGAGCAAGCTGGAGAAGGTAGCTGATAGTATTCACATAAAACTTTGGGGCTTGGTTAGGAGTCTGAAAATCAGAGCAATGTTCTTTAACAATAAGCAAAACTATACATTTATTTAAAAAAAAAACTTTATGGGCTATATAAATAGATCATCTACAAAACATTTATGCAAAGAAAAAATGAGTGCATAATTTCCCTTTAATTTACACAATATTTTCATAAACCCGAGGGATTAGTTTATCTAAAGGTGAGCAATATTCCTTATTGAATTGGACAAGTATTAAAACATTTTTCTAGACATTCCTTGACTATCCCTATTAATACAGTCCAATTAATATAGTACTCGACATAATAAAATGGATATTTTTAACACCAGAGATAATATTCTAGAAGATATAAATAACAAAATGAGTAGTAAAGATCAAGATAATGAACAAATAGATATAACTATAAATGGAGAAGAAACTTTAAATGAACTAGAGAATATTTTGATAAAAGAAATTAAACAAAAATTAGATATAGTCTTTCTAAACAAATACATTGAAAAAACAATGGTACCACGTGGTTTGAGGGTAAAAAAAGACTGCACTTTTGAATTAAATGAGGAACTAAATAAGGAGTGGTATGATATACTAGAAACAGCCTCACTAGGTCTAATAAAGGTAATATTAAAATCTAGAGACATCTCCTTGAAAGAGATTGGAGAAAAGATATTAAAATATAAAGACACATTCAATCAGACACAATGTAAAGAAAAACATAGCGAAAGAGAACAAGAAATTATAAGAAATTTAGAAATAATAAAAAAAGAAACTTTGGAAATAAAATGGAGAAAATTTAAAAGAGATCTAGAAGACTATAACAACACAATAGATCTGGAAGAGGAAGATATTGCTGACAAAAATAGTAGTAACATAGATCTCTTTCGAAAGAAACAAAAAGAACAAAATCCTATACAGAAAGAGGGACTACAAAGTTGAACAGACACTAAACCAAATTAGTACCAATAGATATAGGGTACACCCACAAAGACCTGACAGGCAGAATTATGCACACTATAAAGATAGAAAACAACAGGAAGGTAGAATGAGAGATAGAGATATAAACTTTGATAATTCATGGAGACACGATCAGGACAAAAGGGGATTTAATTGGAGGAATAGAGATAAAAATAACTATTATAATAGAGAATACAACTGGCACAATAGACAGATTTAATTACAGAGAGGAATATAATGACAGATGGACCTATAGAGATAATTTCAGACAAAACCAAGAACACTTACATAGACCACCATATAGAAACAATTATGAACCAAATCAAAACCACCAGTCATTTAGAAATGATTATATGGGAAGAGAAAGAAGATATTCCCCAGAAAGAAATAGAGGAGATAGAAATGATGAACACAATCACTATGATAGACAAAGAAGTGAGAGAGGAACACATAAGGATAATCACATAAGTAAAACACAGAATGATTGGAGAAATGGATATGATGAGAAAGATGAATGGCAAACACCACGTAGACATCAAAAAAGCACAAATCACCCGAAAGATTGGGAAGTAAGTACACATAATAGATATAGCACTCTCGCCAACGAAAAAGGAAAGAATGATTCACCTTCACAAACACCAAAAGCAAGCACGAGTAAGATAACTTTTTTAGAGGAAGGGCCAGTAAAATCACACGACACCCAGAAAGGAAAAAGAAGATTAGAGGAAGGGGAAACAGAAATGGAAGGAAAGAAAGCGACACAAAAGTCAAAGTAGATAGGAAAGGGATTTTTAACTTAAGCAGAATGGTTCTCAATAAAGAACAAACAGATATTTTGAATAGAGGGCTGTCCTTTGCGCCTGCTAATAAGCTAAATAAATTCGAGACTCTTATCAATGTGAATCAGTTCACTAGAAAATTAGCCCTTAAAAAATATTTTGTGAAAAATCCTATAAATTACAGAAGTGAGTCAAACTATATACATACAGATTTCAAACAAAAATCAGATTTTTATCCAACCCAAGAGAAAGGAAGTGCGATAGAAATGTTTGAAAAGAAAGTGAAAGAAGATCTAGATAAATTGGATAATTCTAAAGAAATAAAGTGGAATATGACAAAAAAAGAAAAACAAATTTTAAAAGGATTATAAGAGAACAAAGATATAACTATCAAACAAGCAGACAAGGGGGGTGGGGTCGTTATCATGGACACTGAACAATATCTCAAAGAAATACACAATCTTTTAAATGATCAAGAAACATACACAAAACTAGCTAATAATCCTAGAACCCCGGTATTTTATATCCTTCCTAAAATTCATAAGGATATAAAAAACCAGGTCACCCCATAGTTTCTGGGATAGATTCCTTAACATCAAACCTTTCCCAGTATGTGGACTACTTTTTACAAAAGTATGTCAAAGAAATTCCATCACACTTAAAGGACACAAAACACTTTCTAAACTTAATAAAAGAAATAAACTGGAAAGAGAATTACATACTCGCAACATGCGATGTAAGCTCTTTATATACATGCATAGATTATGAAAAAGGACTAAGAGCCAGTGAGAGATACATTGAAAAAGATATAGAAATACCAGACACACAAAAGAAATTTATCATAGACTGTATGCAGTTTATCTTACGAAATAATTATTTTCAATTCAATGGCAAGTATTATTTTCAAAAAAGGGGAACAGCTATGGGCACGAGATTCGCACCCAGTTATGCCAACCTATTCGTGGGTGATTTTGAAGAAATTTTTTTATCAGTCACTCCATGGGGTGCGAATCTCGTGCTCTATAAACACTTCATAGATGACGTGTTCATCATATGGAAGGGAGACCAAGAACTATTTGACCAATTTATAGAGGATCTAAATGGAAATAATGTAGGATTACACTTCACTCATGAATCAAGTAAACAGAACATACATTTTTTAGATATAGATATAAACATATTGGACAATCAAATTATCACCACCTCATTTTAAAAAAGTAGACGCCAATAGTTATATCGATTATAAAAGTTGTCACCATGATAAATGGAAACGAAACAGACCAAAAGGCCAGTCCTATCGAATTAGAAGAAACTGTTCAAATATAACTGATTATGACAAACAGTCATTGATTCTATAAGAAAAATTTGAAGAGAAAGGATACGAAACTAGTAAAATTATAGATATAAAAAATAAGGTAAGAAAAATTGAAAGAGAGGAGTTATTACAAGAAAATTATAGAGACAAGAGTCAAAATGAGAAGTGGGATGAATTTAACATCCCTTTCATCACAACCTATTCAACACAACATAGACAGGTACAAAATATTATCAAAAAACATTGGAACCTTGTAAGAAGTGACCAAATAATAGGCAAAAAGTTAAAACCACAACCTGATATAATTTTCAGAAGGGCAAGAAATTTAAAACAGATTTTATCACCTAGTGAATATAAACCTAAACCATCAAACAAACAATGTGATCTAAAAGGCAAGAGAATAAATGGATTCTTTCCATGCTATAATTGCAAATCATGCAAATTTAGCAGAAAAACAAATAAAGTAAAATCAACTACTACAAACCAAATATTTAATATTAACGACACCATCAGATGCACTGACAAAAATATAATCTACATATTACAATGTTCTTGCCAGCTACAGTATTTAGGACAAACAAGTAGAAGTCTGAAAGACCGAATTAGAGAACATATCAGAAGTATTGAACTAAAGAGGCACAATACTAGACTATACCCACACTTTAAGTTAAAACACAACGGGAACCCAAAAGAAATTATGTTCTGGGGTATCAAGAAGATTAGCACAGATGGGAGAGGAGGTAATCTAGAAAAGAAATTAAAACATCAAGAAGCACAACTAATATACACAATGGGTACACTACACCCAAAAGGTTTAAACAGTGAACTAGATCTAAATTTAATAATCTGATTAGGAAGGGTAGAATGTAGAGATTAAACTAGTTCATAACACACAGACATAACCCAGGAGGTGTTCACCTCTTAGAAAAAACGATAATATAGATAACATCAATTCTAACATAAAGGGATACCCAAGTATCAAAAATAACACACAGAAAGGTAGTAAATATCTCACAATGAGAAATAGAAATATCAATTCCTTTGGAGATATAAGGATGAAAACCAAAAAAACACATTTGTTAAAAAGAAACATATAGGCTTAAGTGAGACAAAGTTTATATTAAAACCATGAGACGATATACAAAATTAACACAAAAACAACAATAAGAAAATGAAATAATAATATATAACACATCATATATAGGAATAAAAACAGTAATCTTTAACTGTATCATAATTATATTAAAGAAAGATTTAAAATATGCATTAAGACAAACAGATACAATAGTATCCATATTATAATTATACTATCATAATGTTTTAAGTATCGATCTAGAATATATATATATGTCACAAACAAATGGTATATATCTATGTCAAATTATCAAATATACAAAGTAACAACCATCTTCAACAAATCATAAATATGTAAATATTTGTGGAAAATTTATTAAAACAATTGTACAAACAGGGAATAATAACAATATTGAAGGCCAAAAGAAGGAGGCACAGAAGAGGTTAACGCAAAGGCGGCAAAAACAGGCCATAAAAGACACAGAATCGACTCATTCAGGTATCTTGAGAAAGGCTGACAGCCGAAACGCGTAGAAACCTGAAAGGACCAACCAACACATGCCAAGGACCTTAAGCTTTGAAAAATAAGGTCACAAAGAACAAGAAAGTTTTTTCAAACACTCCGGTTGCCTTGCCAGCCATGGAAAAGTCAGGAGACTGAATCAAGGCTGATGTCAAGAAGTCCGTGAGTAAAACTGGAAAGGACCGACTAATACATACCAAGGATCTTAAGCTTTGAGAAAGAACAGAAGCTACAAACTCCGGTTGCCTTGCCAGCTACGTCAGGGGACAGAAATTAGGCTGTTATCAAGAAGTCCGGAAGTTTTTTCACAAGAATAAAGACCAGCATGCAGATCGGTAGGAGACGGAACCGCACAGCAACTTCAAGTACTTAAAACAACAAGTACAGTGCACTGTCCAACAAAGGATAAAGAGGAGAAAAGAGTCCGAAAAGAAAAAACAAAAACTGTATGTAAAATAATCTAAGTAATGCTAAGATTTGACACTCTAGCCATATGATTAACGAAATATCTACCTACTGAGTCTAAAAGGTTACAAAGGTATATATACGGGAAGAAGCCAGTTCATTAAAAATAATACCTGAGAGACATTTCAAGCCAAAGACAATCACCACCCTTTTAATAGAGCTGGTTCATTTTTATCAATGTGTTTAAGATAAATGATCTTATACAATGAAAAGAAATACTATATAATGTATATAACCTGTCTTGCATAATTTATACAAAAGTATTGCTCGTAGAGAAGGCAAAAGTGTACTAACTACATCCTTATACATTTTTATATATTTTTTAAATTGCAATTTTATATAGCTATAGTAGACACCGGTGTCTGTAAAGATTTTAATACATTTTTACTTCTAACAGAATTTGATTGGTTATATATAACCATTTTTTATTGTGAAATAAAGGAAAAATCTTTTTTATCTTACGAGCGTTTAGTGGCCTATATCCACACAATTACACATTGTACATAAATATAATTTATCGTACAGATATTAGAGGGACCAATATAGAAAACAAGACACATCAAGGAACATTCAACACATTAATTCACAACATCGCGAAGGTACTATAAAATAGGAATTGGCCAACCGTTAGGCGCCACCTTAATTTACACAATATTTTCATAAACCCGAGGGATTAGTTTATCTAAAGGTGAGCAATATTCCTTATTGAATTGGACAAGTATTAAAACATTTTTCTATACATTCAACGACAGCTGGTGCCTCAGGATGAACAACGACAGCTGGTGCCTCAGGATAAACAACGACAGCTGGTGCCTCAGGATAAACAACGACAGCTGGTGCCTCAGGATAAACAACGACAGCTGGTGCCTCAGGAGGAACAACGACAGCTGGTGCCTCAGGAGGAACAACCACAGCTATATGCTCCTCTTCATATGCTGGAGCTCTTCCAAGGGAAGCGGATGGTGGAGCTCTTCGGGTGGACTGGTAGTCCCATTGATGACTGGTGTGCGACCACTCAGCCTGACCAGTTTGTATGTCCTGGTGGTAAAAGTCCTGACTGGCCTGATATTGGGGGGTAAATACATCTACCCTTTGGGGATGCCTTGGCTGCCCCTCATAACCAAAAGAATAGTCCTCCTGCCAGGGCTCCTCTTTAAAACTTGGTGGCATGACGTATGGGTCCTCAACAGAGGCAATCCAACCCACCTCATGCCTGGGAGCATACTGTTGAGGGATTCTCTAGCCTGGTGGTTGTGGTGGGGGCATTCTCTGGCCTGGTGGTTGTGCTGGAGCCATTCTCTGGCCTGGTGGTTGTGCTGGAGCCATTCTCTGGCCTGGTGGTTGTGCTGGAGCTATTCTCTGGCCTGGTGGTTGCGGTGGATGCATGCCAGTTTGCACCCTGGTGACAGGAGGTTCTGTGGAGGAGTCAAATGATGAGAGGTATTAGTACAATCATATATATATATCCATGTGGGCATACAATGTACATTGATACATGCTAGGGCCTATACTCATTCTCATGTCAAACTCTATAACATGCATGTGCACTTTGTGATATGAGGGATTTAAATATGCAAAGTATACATGTATGTGTTTCATACAATAGTTATGTGTACATGTCAGTGATGGAGAAAATGTGTTCTTTAAGTGACACTATGGTCATACAATTTCCTTTAGCCTGATGTAGGCACATAACGTGCTTTCTTGAGCTAAAATATTGTGATGGCTATAGTGTCCATTTACTGAAAACTCTACATGTGGCTTGTGGCCTGTGTTACTCCGAGACATGTTAGTATTTAACTATTCCACCTCATATCAGGAATTTAAATGTGTTAAGTAGCATTAAATGGACATTAAACCCATTTTTATTCTTTCATGATTCAGCTAGAGCATGCAATTTTAAACAACTTTGTAATTTACTTCCATTACCTAATTTGCTTCATTCTCTTGATATTCTTAGCTGAAAAGCATATCTAGATAGGCTCAGAAGCTGCTGATTGGTGGCTGCACACCAATGCCTCATGTGATTGACTCACCCATGTGCATTGATATTTAATAAACAAAGAATAACAAAATAATGAAGCAAATTAGATAATAGAAGTAAATTGGGATGTTGTTTAAAACTGTATTATCTATCTGAATAATGACATAAAAAGCTTTGGTTTAATGTCCCTTTAATGTGAAATCTAATTGTAGATGTTTTTGTTAGTAGGCCAAATACCATGCTCCGCATTGTGTACATGAATGTGTGACATTAAAGGATGCTATATCTCAAATACATATAATACTGGTGTGTGGGATGTTACTCACCAGCATGCTGTGCTGATGTTGCAGTCCCTGAGTCACGAGCCCCTGGAAATCCACGGACTGCTGTGACGTTCAGGGACCTGCGAATGATCTCCTGCCACTCATTATATTCCGCCTCCTGGGGAGGACCACCGCCTGTTCCCCTCTGGTGCATGGCTTCTTGGCCCATTTTCTCCTTCACCCGCCTCTTGCAGTCATTACACCTTTTCTTGAGCCCATCCACATTCCTCCTCTGCTGGGCCACGCTGTTGACTGCCTCCTCGACCCTCAGCCATGCATCTTTACGCCTTCGGGCAACTCCTTTGCCCTTCTCTTGGCCAAAGAGGGCAGTTTGGTTCTCCATGACGGCCTGGACTAGCGCAAGGTTTTCAAGGTTTTCGGCAAAAGAGAAGTTGGGGCACCTCATGCGCTCCTTGTCGTGGGCCGCCTGGCTCCCTCCCTGGGATGTCCCTGGTGTGGGTTCCTCCCTATCCTCTCCCTCCTCCCCCCTTCTATCCCCATGTGCACCCTCTGTCCCTCTTCTGAGTGTGCCTGGCCTTGGGGCAACCCCACTCCCATCCTCCCTTCTAAGTCTCCCTCTCCCCACTCCACTCACTCCCTGACGGGGACCCTGCTGCTCCTCCTGTCCATAATCCTCTCCCTGCAACTCCCCTTCCCTCCTCCCCCCCCCCGCCCTATCTCTCCCTGTCATCCTCAAACTACACACACTCACTCCCACTTCAATCACACACAATCACAACCAAACACTCAGCCTATCACACTGTAAAAGATAAATAAAATGTGTGAGGTGTTAGAAAAAAAAAGTGTTGTGTATTTTGTATATGTGTGTATGTAAAATGTGTGCAATATGTTAAAAAAAGTGTAAGTAAATGTACAGGCTTAACAATCCGACCTAACTAACTTAATGAAATGCTCCTCTCTCACTACTCTTACCACTAATCTCTACTCACTGTAGTGTGCTGTAGCTCCAAGAACCAACCAAACACACTAAAGAAAATGGCCGCTGCGCATGGGTTTATGTAGGAATTTTGAATGGCGTAATTACGTGTCGCATCTTTTAGAAATGGCCGTTGTATTTTACGATTCGTAGCCTAATTTGCATAAAACTACACTTTATTGAGACTTTACGTGAACAAAATACTGGCGTAAGTACTTGCGACGACTAAAATGTGTATTTGCGCATATTTTAGTTGATCAACGTTTTTTCCTACTTACGCCAGTTTAGCATCTGACGCAGTATATTGGATAGGTCGAGTTGTGAGGTGAAATTACAGGCGGCGTGTGTTCTCTCACTTGCGCCGAAAACTACGACCTATATCGGATCGCGCCCCTGGATGGCAATTACTGGAATTCAGGTGGAATGGCTTTGTGCGCAGGAAAATTATTAGAATGAAAAAGAATTAATATTTAACCCCTTAATAACAACTGACGTACTAGGTACGTCATGCATTAACAAGCAGTTAATAACAATAGACGTACCTGGTACGTCAGTTGTCTAACAGAGTGCTGGAAGCGATTGCGATCGCTTCCAGCAGCTCTGAGGTTATTGCAGTGATGCCTCGATATGGAGGCATCCTGCAATACCCCTTTACAAGACTCCGATGCATAGAGAGCCACTCTGTGGCCCTTTCTGCACCGGAGCATCGTTGGTGGGTGGAAGCAAGGCGGGTGGGCGGCCTGCCAAGGGCCTGTGATGTGGACGGGGCCGGATCGGGGGCGGCAGTGTCCGGGGGTGCGCACGGATGCGGCGGGCGGGTGCGTGCACGGGGCGGGAGCGGGTGGGAACTGCTACACTGCAGAAAAATGTAATACAAAATTGGGAGAAAAGGGGGGGATTTTAATATCGTAAACAATCGAAGGGTTCTGGGAGGGGGGGGGGGGGGGCTACACTACAGAAAATGGCAAAAAAGGCCAAAAAATAATTAAAGCATATTTTTGTTTAATAAACTGGCTAAAGATGGCGCCCATTAAGCTAGAGGGGGAGGGTTAGAGAACTGTTTGATGGGGGATCCGTGAGGTTGGGGGCTAAGGGGGGATTCTATACAGCAGCATATGTAAATATGCTACAAAAATATGTATACCTTTTATTTTAGTACTGGCAGACTTTCTGCCAGTACTTAAGATGGCGGGAACAATTGTGGGGTGGGGGAGGGAAGAGAGCTGTTTGGGAGGGATCAGGGGGTCTGATGTTTCAGGTGGGAGGCTGATCTCTACACTAAAGCTAAAATTAACCCTGCAAGCTCCCTACAATCTACCTAATTAACCCCTTTACTGCTAGCCATAATACACGTGTGATGCGCAGCGGAATTTAGTGGCCTACTAATTACCAATAAGCAACGCCAAAGCCATATATGTCTGCTATTTCTGAACAAAAGGGAAAACTACTACAAAGAGACAGGTAAAGGGAAAAAAATAAATGAAATATGAGAAAAACAAATCTTTTTTTTTATATACTTTAATTCCATTATTTCAAGCCAAGAATATAACATCCTCTGCTCGCTTTATAATAGAAGCATATTTCTCTGAGCAGTGCGCCGTGCAGGAGGAGTTAAAAATACAATCTAGCTACGCCAGTTGTGCAGTACTACGCAACATGCATAGGGAGATTGTAATTTAACTCCACCGTCGGTTTTCAATGTTTTCCAGCTAGGCACTGTAGGGAGTTGCAGCGCGATGGGGGTGATACCATCAGAGGAGATTAATTCCTGATTGATGGTGTCAAAGACCACCAACATCTTCTCGTGAACCACCAGTGGTCCATGGACCACTGGTTGGCGACCGCTGGTGCAGAGGATACTGTGTGTGTTGTACTCTGCTTTACTTATTGACAGCTGTAGTGCAGAGGGTACTGTGTGTGTGTTGTACTCTGCTTTACTTATTGACGGCTGTAGTGCAGAGGGTACTGTGTGTGTTGTACTCTGCTTTACTTATTGATGGCTGTAGTGCAGAGGGTACTGTGTGTGTTGTACTCTGCTTTACTTATTGACAGCTGTAGTGCAGAGGATACTGTGTGTGTTGTCAAGTCAAGTGAAGAATACTTTAGTAGCATGACATTATTACATGTGATGCTAAAGTAATATGTTACAATAAAACAGATCAATAACAATTTATAAAGTAGGAGTATAGTGGGTAAATATGATAGTTCATATAATCTGATTGGGGGTTCTGGTCATGTGACAGTCTGCTACATATCTTGCTACTATCCTTGTAGCTTTGTTGTTTTCTCCTAAGAGTACACATAGTCTTTCTTGTTCCGACATCTGTGGGAAGTCTGTTATTTCTTTCATTATTTTTGGGAAGTATTTATCCCTTCGAGTTTGTATCTTGTACAGTACAAGAGGAAGTGCGATTCAGTCTCTATGTCCCCACTGTCACACTGTGCACATTGTCTGGCTGCCCTGGGTCTCCATTTTGTCTGATATCTGCCAGCCTCTATTTCCAGCTGGTTGTCAGAGATTCTGTATTTAGTGAGTATCTGTCTGTGCTTTGGGTTGGTGACATTTGTGAGATACTCAGCTAGTCTGTACTCTTGGGCCCCTCAACAGAAACTGGGCCCTGGGCAGCTGCCCCTTTTGCCCTGTGTTAAAGACGGTCCTGGACACATGTGAGATACTCAGCTAGTCTGTACTCTCTCTGTAGTGACCTGTAACACTCCCTCTTGTTCTGTTACCCAGTCTGTACCTCCCAGTGCCCAGTGTACCTCTCCTTCAGAGCTGTGTGTAAGGTGTTTAGTGACACATGTGAGATACTCGGCTAGTCTGTACTCTCTCTGTAGTGACCTGTAACACTCCCTCTTGTTCTGTTACCCAGTCTGTACCTCCCAGTGCCCAGTGTACCTCTCCTTCAGAGCTGTGTGTAAGGTGTTTAGTGACACATGTGAGATACTCAGCTAGTCTGTACTCTCTCTGTATTGACCTGTAACACTCCCTCTTGTTCTGTTACCCAGTCTGTACCTCCCAGTGCCCAGTGTACCTCTCCTTCAGAGCTGTGTGTAAGGTGTTTAGTGACACATGTGAGATAATCGGCTAGTCTGTACTCTCTCTGTAGTGACCTGTAACACTCCCGCTTGTTCTGTTACCCAGTCTGTACCCCCAGTGCTCAGTGTACCTCTCCTTCAGAGCTGTGTGTAAGGTGTTTAGTGACACATGTGAGATACTCAGCTAGTTTGTACTCTCTCTGTAGTGACCTGTAACACTCCCTCTTGTTCTGTTACCCAGTCTGTACCTCCCAGTGCCCAGTGTACCTCTCCTTCAGAGCTGTGTGTAAGGTGTTTAGTGACACATGTGAGATACTCAGCTAGTTTGTACTCTCTTTGTAGTGACCTGTAACACTCCCTCTTGTTCTGTTACCCAGTCTGTACCTCCCAGTGTACCTCTCCTTCAGAGCTGTGTGTAAGGTGTTTAGTGACACATGTGAGATACTCATTTAGTCTCTACTCTCTCTGTAGTGACCTGTAACACTCCCTCTTGTTCTGTTACCCAGTCTGTACATCCCAGTGCCCAGTGTACCTCTCCTTCAGAGCTGTGTGTAAGGTGTTTAGTGACACATGTGAGATACTCGGCTAGTCTGTACTCTCTCTGTAGTGACCTGTAACACTCCTGCTTGTTCTGTTACCCAGTCTGTACCCCCCAGTGCTCAGTGTACCTCTCCTTCAGAGCTGTGTGTAAGGTGTTTAGTGACACATGTGAGATACTCAGCTAGTCTGTACTCTCTCTGTAGTGACCTGTAACACTCCCTCTTGTTCTGTTACCCAGTCTGTACCTCCCAGTGCCCAGTGTACCTCTCCTTCAGAGCTGTGTGTAAGGTGTTTAGTGACACATGTGAGATACTCGGCTAGTCTGTACTCTCTCTGTAGTGACCTGTAACACTCCCGCTTGTTCTGTTACCCAGTCTGTACCCCCCAGTGCTCAGTGTACCTCTCCTTCAGAGCTGTGTGTAAGGTGTTTAGTGACACATGTGAGATACTCAGCTAGTCTGTACTCTCTCTGTAGTGACCTGTAACACTCCCTCTTGTTCTGTTACCCAGTCTGTACCTCCCAGTGCCCAGTGTACCTCTCCTTCAGAGCTGTGTGTAAGGTGTTTAGTGACACATGTGAGATACTCAGCTAGTCTGTACTCTTGGGCCCCTCAACAGAAACTGGGCCCTGGGCAGCTGCCCCTTTTGCCCTGTGTTAAAGACGGTCCTGGACACATGTGAGATACTCAGCTAGTCTGTACTCTCTCTGTAGTGACCTGTAACACTCCCTCTTGTTCTGTTACCCAGTCTGTACCTCCCAGTGCCCAGTGTACCTCTCCTTCAGAGCTGTGTGTAAGGTGTTTAGTGACACATGTGAGATACTCGGCTAGTCTGTACTCTCTCTGTAGTGACCTGTAACACTCCCTCTTGTTCTGTTACCCAGTCTGTACCTCCCAGTGCCCAGTGTACCTCTCCTTCAGAGCTGTGTGTAAGGTGTTTAGTGACACATGTGAGATACTCAGCTAGTCTGTACTCTCTCTGTAGTGACCTGTAACACTCCCTCTTGTTCTGTTACCCAGTCTGTACCTCCCAGTGCCCAGTGTACCTCTCCTTCAGAGCTGTGTGTAAGGTGTTTAGTGACACATGTGAGATAATCGGCTAGTCTGTACTCTCTCTGTAGTGACCTGTAACACTCCCGCTTGTTCTGTTACCCAGTCTATACCCCCAGTGCTCAGTGTACCTCTCCTTCAGAGCTGTGTGTAAGGTGTTTAGTGACACATGTGAGATACTCAGCTAGTTTGTACTCTCTCTGTAGTGACCTGTAACACTCCCTCTTGTTCTGTTACCCAGTCTGTACCTCCCAGTGCCCAGTGTACCTCTCCTTCAGAGCTGTGTGTAAGGTGTTTAGTGACACATGTGAGATACTCAGCTAGTTTGTACTCTCTTTGTAGTGACCTGTAACACTCCCTCTTGTTCTGTTACCCAGTCTGTACCTCCCAGTGTACCTCTCCTTCAGAGCTGTGTGTAAGGTGTTTAGTGACACATGTGAGATACTCATTTAGTCTCTACTCTCTCTGTAGTGACCTGTAACACTCCCTCTTGTTCTGTTACCCAGTCTGTACATCCCAGTGCCCAGTGTACCTCTCCTTCAGAGCTGTGTGTAAGGTGTTTAGTGACACATGTGAGATACTCGGCTAGTCTGTACTCTCTCTGTAGTGACCTGTAACACTCCTGCTTGTTCTGTTACCCAGTCTGTACCCCCCAGTGCTCAGTGTACCTCTCCTTCAGAGCTGTGTGTAAGGTGTTTAGTGACACATGTGAGATACTCAGCTAGTCTGTACTCTCTCTGTAGTGACCTGTAACACTCCCTCTTGTTCTGTTACCCAGTCTGTACCTCCCAGTGCCCAGTGTACCTCTCCTTCAGAGCTGTGTGTAAGGTGTTTAGTGACACATGTGAGATACTCGGCTAGTCTGTACTCTCTCTGTAGTGACCTGTAACACTCCCGCTTGTTCTGTTACCCAGTCTGTACCCCCCAGTGCTCAGTGTACCTCTCCTTCAGAGCTGTGTGTAAGGTGTTTAGTGACACATGTGAGATACTCAGCTAGTCTGTACTCTCTCTGTAGTGACCTGTAACACTCCCTCTTGTTCTGTTACCCAGTCTGTACGTCCCAGTGCCCAGTGTACCTCTCCTTCAGAGCTGTGTGTAAGGTGTTTAGTGACACATGTGAGATACTCAGCTAGTCTGTACTCTCTCTGTAGTGACCTGTAACACTCCCTCTTGTTCTGTTACCCAGTCTGTACCTCCCAGTGCCCAGTGTACCTCTCCTTCAGAGCTGTGTGTAAGGTGTTTAGTGACACATGTGAGATACTCAGCTAGTTTGTACTCTCTTTGTAGTGACCTGTAACACTCCCTCTTGTTCTGTTACCCATTCTGTACCTCCCAGTGTACCTCTCCTTCAGAGCTGTTTGTAAGGTGTTTAGTGACATGTGAGATACTCAGCTAGTCTGTACTCTCTCTGTAGTGACCTGTAACACTCCCTCGTGTTGTGTTACCCAGTCTGTACCTCCCAGTGCTCAGTGTACCTCTCCTTCAGAGCTGTGTGTAAGGTGTTTAGTGACACATGTGAGATACTCAGCTAGTTTGTACTCTCTTTGTAGTGACCTGTAACACTACCTCTTGTTCTGTTACCCAGTCTGTACCTCCCAGTGTACCTCTCCTTCAGAGCTGTGTGTAAGGTGTTTAGTGACACATGTGAGATACTCAGCTAGTCTGTACTCTCTCTGTAGTGACCTGTAACACTCCCTCTTGTTCTGTTACCCAGTCTGTACCTCCCAGTGCTCACTGTACCTCTCCTTCAGAGCTGTGTGTAAGGTGTTTAGTGACACTTGTGAGATACTCAGCTAGTTTGTACTCTCTCTGTAGTGACCTGTAACACTCCCTCTTGTTCTGTTACCCAGTCTGTACCTCCCAGTGCCCAGTGTACCTCTCCTTCAGAGCTGTGTGTAAGGTGTTTAGTGACACATGTGAGATACTCAGCTAGTTTGTACTCTCTCTGTAGTGACCTGTAACACTCCCTCTTGTTCTGTTACCCAGTCTGTACCTCCCAGTCCTCAGTGTACCTCTCCTTCAGAGCTGTGTGTAAGGTGTTTAGTGACACATGTGAGATACTCAGCTAGTTTGTACTCTCTCTGTAGTGACCTGTAACACTCCCTCTTGTTCTGTTACCCTATCTGTTCCTCCCAGTGCCCGGTGTACCTCTCATTCAGAGCTGTGTGTAAGGTGGCTGTGCTTTTGCTGATGTGGTTTTGCAGGTCTGATGTATATTCTCTAAATGCTTTTGATGCTGGGTCACAGAGTGCTTGGTGGTAAAGTGTACTTGTGTCACTATTTGTGAGGTGACACCAGAATTTGTACTCCTGTTTTTGCATTGGTAGCAACAATGGGAATCTTCCCAGCTCTGCTCTGCACCCATTGTTAGGGGCGCTTCTGTGTACCCGCAGTGCATATTTAAAAAATTGGAGATGTGCAATTTCTGTGGGCTTTGTCCCATTCTCGGTAGTTCTGGGTCAGTGTTGGGCCCCAGACCTCACAGCCATACAGCAGAATTGGTACAATGGTGCTTTCAAATACCTTAAGTAACCGTTCTGTAGGGGGGTTTAGACTGGCTAGCAGCTTCTTTATTGCATGGAAGGCTCTAAGGGCTTTTTCTTGCAGTGTTTTGATGGCCAGTTTAAAGCTTCCTGATGCAGTCAGTGTAAGCCCAAGATAGGTATAATTTAATGAGTGCTCTACCTCTTTAGAGAACAATAGGAATTTGAGTTTTTGCTGGAGATTTTTGGGCTTTTTCTGGAAAATCATGATTTTCGTTTTTTCCATATTCACTTCCATTGCCCATGACTTACAGTATGTCTGCAGTAGGTCTAGTTTTTCTTGCAAACCCACTGCTGTGGGGGACAGGATGAGCAGGTCATCTGCATATAAGAGACAATGGATTTCCTTCCCATTCAGGGATATACCTGGCGCTGTGCATTTCTCCAGTACTGTGGGCAGATCATTAATGTACAGGTTGAATAATGTGGGGCTGAGGCTGCATCCTTGTCTGACACCTCTCTTTTGTTCAAAGCTCTTTGTTTGTAGTTTGTTTATTTTTACTTTACATTTGAGGGATGAATACATGGTCTTTATTATGTCATATGTCTTCCCACCAATTCCACTTTGCAGCAGTTTCATGTATAGGCCTGGGTGCCAGATTGAGTCAAATGCTTTTTTGAAGTCCACAAAACATGCAAACACCTTCCCTGATGGTGAGCTTTTCACATACTTGTTAGTGATTAGCTTGTAATGTGAATATGTGGTCTGTGGTTCTTTGTTTAGGGAGGAAACCTGTCTGACTCATGTGCAGGGTTCTGCTGTCTATTAGAAATTTTAAAGGGTCAGTAAACACCAGAATTTTTGTTGTTTAAAAAGGTAGATAATCCCTTTATTACTCATTCCCCAGTTTTGCATAACCAACACAGTTATAATAATATACTTTTTACCTCTGTGATTACCTTGTATCTATGCCTCTGCAAACTGCCCCCTTATTTCAGTTCTTTTGACAGACATGCATTTTTAGCCAATCAGTGCTTGCTCTTAGGAGCTTCACATGCCGGAGCTCAATGTTATCTATATGAAACACATGAACTAACGCCCTCTAGTGGTGAAAAACTGTCAAAATGCTTTCCGATTAGAGGCAGTCTTCAAGGTCTAAGAAATTAGCACATGAACCTCCTAGATTTAGCTTTCAACTAAGAATACCAAAAGAACAAAGCAAAATTGGTAATAAAAGTAAATTGGAAAGTTGTTTAAAATTACATGCCCTATTTAAATCATGAAATATTTTTTTTTACTTTACTGTCCCTTTAATATTCTCTGGTTCAGGATTGTGCAGAAGAGTTTGCTCACATTGCTGTTTACACAGACTCCCCTATAGTTATTTGGGTCAGTTAGATCCCCATGTTTGTGGATTGGGGTAACCAGACCTTCTGTCCATGTTTCTGGGAAGTGCCCTGATTGTAAGATAATATTAAACAGTTTTGTGAAAGCCTCTTGGAGCTGTGGGCTGCTGTGAATCAGCATCTCTTTTAGTATTTGGTCAGATCCACAAGCTTTTCATGGTTTTAATGACCTTATGCCTTCTGCAACTTCCTGTAGTGTGAAGGGGAAGTCTAGAGGAGTTTGATAGTTCTTTATTACATTTTCTAAATGTAACAGTTTTTTACAAGTTTTTTTTTGTGACATACTGAGCTTATTAGGTTCTAGATCTTTGTATAATGTTTGAAAATAATCTGTCCATATGTCACCATCTTAGATTGGAATATGCCCAGTGGCTGTTGTACTCTGCTTTATTTATTGACAGCTGTAGTGCAGAGGGTACTGTGTGTGTGTTGTACTCTGCTTTCCCTATTGACGGCTATAGTGCAGAGGGTACTGTGTGTGTGTTGTACTCTGCTTTCCTTATTGACAGCTGTAGTGCAGAGGGTACTGTGTGTGTTGTACTTTGCTTTACTTATTGACAGCTGTAGTGCAGGGGGTACTGTGTGTGTGTTGTACTCTGCTTTCCCTATTGACAGCTGCAGTGCAGAGAGTACTGTGTGTTGTACTCTGCTTTCCCTATTGACAGCTGCAGTGCAGAGAGTACTGTGTCTGTGTTGTACTCTGCTTTCCCTATTGACAGCTGCAGTGCAGAGTACTGTGTGTGTGTGTGTGTTGTACTCTGCTTTACTTATTGACAGCTGCAGTGCAGAGAGTACTGTGTGTGTGTTGTACTCTGCTTTCCCTATTGACAGCTGCAGTGCAGAGTACTGTGTGTGTGTGTTGTACTCTGCTTTACTTATTGACAGCTGCAGTGCAGAGAGTACTGTGTCTGTGTTGTACTCTGCTTTCCCTATTGACGGCTGTAGTGCAGAGAGTACTGTGTGTGTTGTACTCTGCTTTCCCTATTGACAGCTGTAGTGCAGAGGGTACTGTGTGTGTTGTACTCTGCTTTCCCTATTGACAGCTGTAGTGCAGAGGGTACTGTGTGTGTTGTACTCTGCTTTCCCTATTGACAGCTGTAGTGCAGAGGGTACTGTGTGTGTGTGTTGTACTCTGCTTTCCCTATTGACAGTTGTAGTGCAGAGGGTACCGTGTGTGTGTTGTACTCTGCTTTATTTATTGACAGCTGCAGTGCAGAGGGTACTGTGTGTGTTGTACTCTGCTTTCCCTATTGACGGCTGTAGTGCAGAGGGTACTGTGTGTGTTTTACTCTGCTTTCCCTATTGACAGCTGCAGTGCAGAGAGTACTGTGTCTGTGTTGTACTCTGCTTTCCCTATTGACGGCTGTAGTGCAGAGAGTACTGTGTGTGTGTGTTGTACTCTGCTTTCCCTATTGACAGCTGTAGTGCAGAGGGTACTGTGTGTGTTGTACTCTGCTTTCCCTATTGACAGCTGTAGTGCAGAGGGTACTGTGTGTGTGTGTTGTACTCTGCTTTCCCTATTGACAGCTGTAGTGCAGAGGGTACTGTGTGTGTGTGTTGTACTCTGCTTTCCCTATTGACAGTTGTAGTGCAGAGGGTACCGTGTGTGCGTGTTGTACTCTGCTTTATTTATTGACAGCTGCAGTGCAGAGGGTACTGTGTGCGTGTTGTACTCTGCTTTATTTATTGACAGCTGCAGTGCAGAGGGTACTGTGTGTGTGTTGTACTCTGCTTTCCCTATTGACGGCTGTAGTGCAGAGGGTACCGTGTGTGTGTGTTGTACTCTGCTTTATTTATTGACAGCTGCAGTGTAGAGGGTACTGTGTGTGTTGTACTCTGCTTTATTTATTGACAGCTGCAGTGCAGAGGGTACTGTGTGTGTTGTACTCTGCTTTCCCTATTGACGGCTGTAGTGCAGAGGGTACTGTGTGTGTGTGTTGTACTTTTTATTATTGACAGCTGTAGTGCATTGCAGAGCACTGTTTAGTATCCCTGGGCCTGCACACTGCCCCTCATATTTCTTAGGACTGTAGCGACTGCACTGCACGCTGGGTTTTCCTCGTGTAACTACACATACAGCTGTAGAGTTTCTCAGTATGTTGTAAGTAGGTTCAGCTTTATTATAAAATGTAAAAAACAAATCATACAATGTATACAAATAACGCAAAGCATTCATCATTATGTACAGGATCTTGTATACAGTAATACATATACTGGATTAATGTGCGTAGCGCCACTTAAAGGAACATGTACAGTATAAGACTACGCAGCTTGCAGCTGTTTACCTAATAAATGCATTAGTGTGATTTAACACAAATATTTTCTCTGATTGGGTCCTTTAGTTACTGTAAGGTCCTTGGAAGGGCCCTGTGTCTGTATGGCCACGTGTAGGCGCATAGGACCCACTACGTTATAACCTCCTGGGATATTTTAAACTCTTGTATGTGGCCAATTTGTGCTTAGCTGATTCATTTGATCCCACTAGTAATTGGCTTCAGACATTTAAATCTGGGCAGAAGTGAAACAATGTATCCTTACAGTAAAGGTGTCTCATTAACACCCTATTCCTCCTGCCTTGTGCCATAGGCAAGTTGTTTTCAATCACCTTCTTATATAAGATGTATGTAGTCTGGTTATTAATTAGCAGATGTCTGGGTGTGAGGCTAGTTACATATACTGTGCATGTAAAGATCTTTACATGTTTAATTTCATTACATAAAGGCTTATTACATCAGGCATTTGTTGCTGTAGACTTTTGATAACTGTCCTCTTCTAAAACCGTTAAGAAGAGTATAATTGTAGGGTTAGTGTAAAACGTCAGATGCGCAGGGTTTAGCCGTGATAATACTGTCACATGATAATGCTACAGTGTCGGTTAGAGCAGCTTAGTATCCAGTCAGTATTTTCCTGTATTTCTTGGATGCTTAGATGCCTTAACAACTCATATAAAGTGCTCCATTTGGTGATAATTTGCTCCATCGTGTTTATAAGTTATACAGCCCCATAAGGGCCACTAGAGTACAACCAACAACAAGAATCCAGCGAAGATATGGCAGTGACTGGCCCTGCTGAGTGACACTCCTCCCATTGCTCTCAGTTGTGGAGTAAAGACCTGCAATCATACAGAATGGTGTCACACACGCAATATCACTGGGCTATGTCATACAGGTGTCAGACACACATGGGGCTATGTCATACAGATGTCACACACACGAGTCACTGGGCTATGTCATACAGATGTCACACACACGAGTCACTGGGCTATGTCATACAGGTGACAGACACACGAGTCACTGGGCTATGTGGTACAGATGTCACACACACAAGTCACTGGGCTATGTCGTACAGATGTCACACACACAAGTCACTGGGCTATGTCGTACAGATGTCACACAAGTCACTGGGCTATGTCGTACAGAAGTCACACACACGAGTCACTGGGCTATGTCGTACAGATGTCACACACACAAGTCACTGGGCTATGTCGTACAGATGTCACACACACGAGTCACTGGGCTATGTCGTACAGATGTCACACACACAAGTCACTGGGCTATGTCGTACAGATGTCACACACACGAGTCACTGGGCTATGTCGTACAGAAGTCACACACACGAGTCACTGGGCTATGTCGTACAGAAGTCACACACACAAGTCACTGGGCTATGTTGTACAGAAGTCACACACACGAGTCACTGGGCTATGTCGTACAGAAGTCACACACACACGACTCACTGGGCTATGACGTACAGATGTCACACATACAAGTCACTGGGCTATGTCGTACAGAAGTCACACAAACACGAGTCACTGGGCTATGTCGTACAGAAGTCACACACACAAGTCACTGGGCTATGTCGTACAGAAGTCACACACACGAGTCACTGGGCTATGTCGTACAGAAGTCACACACACGAGTCACTGGGCTATGTCGTACAGAAGTCACACACACAAGTCACTGGGCTATGTTGTACAGAAGTCACACACACGAGTCACTGGGCTATGTCGTACAGAAGTCACACACACACGACTCACTGGGCTATGACGTACAGATGTCACACATACAAGTCACTGGGCTATGTCGTACAGAAGTCACACAAACACGAGTCACTGGGCTATGTTGTACAGAAGTCACACATACAAGTCACTGGGCTATGTCGTACAGAAGTCGCACACACACGAGTCACTGGGCTATGTCGTACAGAAGTCACACAAACACGAGTCACTGGGCTATGTCGTACAGAAGTCACACACACAAGTCACTGGGCTATGTTGTACAGAAGTCACACACACGAGTCACTGGGCTATGTCGTACAGAAGTCACACACACACGACTCACTCGGCTATGACGTACAGATGTCACACATACAAGTCACTGGGCTATGTCGTACAGAAGTCACACACACACGAGTCACTGGGCTATGTCGTACAGAAGTCACACACACGAGTCACTGGGCTATGTCGTACAGAAGTCACACACACGAGTCACTGGGCTATGTCGTACAGAAGTCACACACACAAGTCACTGGGCTATGTCGTACAGAAGTCACACACACAAGTCACTGGGCTATGTGGTACAGATGTCACACACACAAGTCACTGGGCTATGTCGTACAGATGTCACACACACAAGTCACTGGGCTATGTCGTACAGATGTCACACACAAGTCACTGGGCTATGTCGTACAGATGTCACACACGAGTCACTGGGCTATGTCGTACAGAAGTCACACACACGAGTCACTGGGCTATGTCGTACAGAAGTCACACACACACGAGTCACTGGGCTATGTCGTACAGAAGTCACACACACACGAGTCACTGGGCTATGTCGTACAAATGTCACGCACACACGAGTCACTGGGCTATGTCGTACAGAAGTCGCACACACACGAGTCACTGGGCTATGTCGTACAGAAGTCGCACACACACGAGTCACTGGGCTATGTCGTACAGAAGTCACACACACACGACTCACTGGGCTATGTCGTACAGAAGTCACACACACACGACTCACTGGGCTATGTCACACAAAAACTAAATCTGGCTGGATTTTCTTACCATTGGCCATGTTAGGCATCCTGTTTCTTATTGTCGGCACCTCATTCTTTAGATGATTATTATGATTTGACTCTGTTGACAACGTCTGTAACTCTTCAAATACCTTAAATCACAAGAAAAAAAACCCAACATAAATGATATTAGTGTTGCAGAGTAGGTACCCCGCACAGATTGCATGGTGATTCCATACAGCCTGCTTCTTCCATTAGTTGTGATGGTGAAGCATTGTTACCATGTAAGAGCCAGAGAAAGACAAGCTATGATATCTCTGCACAAGCAGACATGAGTCAGTCAGTGGTCAGTAACCGTTGGATATGGATAAAATCTGGTCAGTCTCCAGCCCTTGAGCATAAACACTGGGAAACCCTATACTGTGCTTTATTCTGAAGCACCTGTCCATTGTCCTTGGAGAGGTAGGGCAGACAAAACTAGCACCCTGTTGTCATTTATTTGTGCACCTCATATTTACAGAACTATCTATATAGCATTACATGGACAGTGGGTTTACTGGTTAATATGTTCACAAGTATTATTTTTTTTTATACCATTGCAAAACATGAACATGCTGAAGGTCACACTATAATTATGTTTACATTCTTAACTTATTAATCCTCTCTTACCTTGACATTGAGTAGGAAAGATTTCTTAGCTTCTTCCAATATCTTCTCTTTAGTTGCACTGTCTATTTCTATTGAGTTCATTCTGGAGCGGTAGAGTTGTTTGAACTTTGTTGCACTGGTGACATTGTCAAAGGCAAAGAATGCCAACCCCTCACCAGTGGCTGGAAGCTGTAGGGCTTTCTGAGCGATCTTCTTTAAAACCTGTCCACCTGAGAGGTCTCCTAAATACCTTGTGTAAGCGTGCGCTACCAACAGCTCTGGCTCATTTTGCCCAATGTAGTGAAGCCTGTCCACATAATCCTTGGTCGATTTAGGGCACAGGATTCTCTCTCTCCACTGCAGCCCATAGAAATACTTAAGGTCTTGTTCCAGGGCTTCCTTCCGATGCAATTCCAAAGGGAAATAAACTGGGGAATACACAGGATTCTCCTTATTCCTTTCAATCTCTTCCTCCAGAGCATCATAGATAAAGTACAGTGAGGACATGACCAGCTGAAAAGAAGAATGTTAAATATCTATTATTGGTAGGCGGTAATACTCCCACGTGCTCTGTAAACCCCTTCAGTAAAGGCTACAGAGAACATCACTCTGTTACACTGTTTGGTATTTGGCACAGGGTGCAATAAAGCTATATTCTTTCAAACTATTGTATCACAATTCAGTGATGATCGGTTGTGTGTGCAGCATCTTACTGAATATAGCTTACCTTAAACTCTCTGAGTGACACTTGTCCCTTCTGAAAGTTTCTCATGAACTCTGTGTTTTCTGCCTGAACATGGACATCCTTGGTTGCCTCTTTTAATGCTTCAGACAAGTCGCCAAGGGCACTGAGGAAGAATGAAATGAATCAGTCAAGGTGTGTCTGGGTTTATAGTCCGGTTAGGGCAGCCCAGGGAGGCCTTAGGGATATGAATCAAACTCAATACAGAAAAAGCTTACAGGTGACTTTATTCCCCAGCTGTTTCACCTAGTCGTTTAATACAGTGGGCACATTCATTTGCATGCATATTACAAGTTGAAAGTAAATGTGTTTGCTCGGGCGCAATCAAATTTAAAGTGTGTTGGGTATATATACGTCTAAACTTCAGGAATATCTAGGCATCTGCCACATATGGAGCCGAAGTGTAATCGGTGCTCTGGCCGTATATATGGGCAGATGCTTGATCGTTACAGACGGTGACACTATGACACTATGTGTGTCACCGTCTGTGATGCTCTTGTGCTGGATGGAGGAGTGGGCGGGCCCTATATATATATATATATATTTTTATTATTTAAATAAAATAAAAAAAGCCTTAAATTTTCATACTGGCAGACTTTGTCTGCCAGTACCTAAGATGGGGGTGACCAATGGGGGTTGGGGGAGGGAAGAGAGCTGTTTGGGAGGGATCAGGGGTTGGGAAGTGTCAGGTGGAAGGCTAATCTCTACACTAAAATTAACTTTTTAAGCTACCTGATTAACCCCTTCACTGCTGGGCATAATACAAGTGTGGTGCGCAGCTGCAATTAGCGGCCTTCTAATTACCAAAAAGCAATGGCAAAACCATATATGTCTGCTATTTCTGAACAAAAGGGATCCCAGAAAAGCACTTACAACCATTTGTGCCATGATTGCACAAGCTGTTTGTAAATAATTTCTGTGAGAAACCTAAAATTTGTGAAAAAAGTAAAAAAAAATTTTTTATTTGATCGTATTTGGCAGTGAAATGGTGGCATGAAATATACGAAAATAGTCCTAGATCAATACCTTGGGTTGTCTCTATTTCTGTTTAAATGGAGTGATATCAAAAATGCTAAAAATTCTCCGGTCCCAGTAGCAGTAGTGAAGGGGTTAAAGGGATATGAAACCCAAATCTTTGTCATGATGATTCAGAGCATACAATTTTAAGCTACTTTCCAATTTATTTGCTTCATTCTCTTGATATCCTTTGTTGAAAAGCATATCTAAATAGGCTAAGTGGCTGCACATAGATGCCTTGTGTGATTGGCTCACCCATGTGCATTGCTATTTCTTCAACAAAGGATATCTGAAGAATAAAGCAAATTAGATAATAGAAGTAAATTGGAATGTTGTTTAAAATTGTATTCCCTATCTGAATAATGGGTTTCATGTCCCTAATATACTGCTACACACATATAAATACTATCTGATAAAAAATGATTTATATAAATACTTATACTTTATATATATATATATATATATATATATATAGGTTCAAAGGTATATGGCCATGTATTTGCACAGGGCTATAATGTGTGTGTGTATATATGTATGTATGTGTATATATATATATATATATATATATATATATACACATATATATACACATATATATACATATACATACAACAGCAATTTATGGGGAAAAGTGAGTTTAAAATCCTCCACTAAATCCAAAATGTAGCGAAAATAACTCATAGTTTAAACCATTAAATCTAGACAAGTCAGAAGATAAATTATTATTCTTCTGACTTGTCTAGATTTGTAATTGGTTTACACAATGAGTTATTTTCTCTCTCTATGTCTATATATGTATGTATATATAATATAAATAATAATTTATAATAAATGATATTTAACCCTTTAATGGTCATTAAGTGATTGTAAGGCTATATAATAGATCTTGCCGCCCTCCGGAAGGTTTGCTAAGATACCTCGGTCTCAGGGAAGAATATTTACCAGTATTATGGAGCAAGTGTTCTCTCATGTAAGAGAATGTTTCTGTTAACCCTTAAATGCAGCTAATGGGTAAAAAGTAATGATCACTGGTTTAACAGCATATGTTGCATAAATCATATAGATCAGTCATTAGATTAAATGTACGACAATTCACTGTTATTTATTAGAACATTTTCTCCATATGGGAATTGTAAATGGTTACCTTGCATGGGTCTGTTGTTTGTGGCTGTGGGTCTCCATTACTGGCACTCTCTGCTGGCTGTGTGCTGCAGGCTGACTGCTCCTCTGCTGGCTGTGCACTGTATGCTTCTCTGCTGACTGTGTGCTCCTCTGCTGGCTGTGCACTGTATGCTCCTCTGATGACTGTGTGCTCCTCTGCTGGCTGTGCACTGTATGCTCCTCTGCTGACTGTGTGCTCCTCTGCTGACTGTGCGCTCCTCTGCTGGCTGTGCACTGTATGCTCCTCTGCTGACTGTGTGCTCCTCTGCTGGTTGTGCACTGTATGCTCCTCTGCTGACTGTGTGCGTGTGCTGCTGTCTGCTCCTCTGCTGGCTATGTACTGTATGCTGCTTATGGATAATTCCTCTCCCCCAGCTCACCCTCTTTATAGGAGCTTTGTTTCCTCTTTTGTATCACGTGATGCAGAACAGAAGCTGAGTTAGGGATTTCTCCTTTTCACTGTTGCTTACAGTCTAGGGAGGGCAGATCAGGGGACAAACAGGATGCACATGACTTTTTTGCTCTTGAATTCCTTTTTTCCCCCTACTGGCCCCATAGTGGGGTACACCAGCATTAATAACCATTTGGTTGCTGGATACATTGTTTTGCATGGAGAAATTATTTTTTGTGGTCAAGCAATACGTTTGTCACTGAAACAGTTAATTACTTCAGTTATCACGCCTTCTATTTATATAATGATAAATGCACACCCAAAACACACACTGATACACTGACCACAGTATGTCAGCTACTGATACGCACTGTAGCACCTTTACAAAACACTATATTATTTACATATTGCAGAGGGCACACTGTGAATAAAGGCTACTTAGCAGTAAAACAGCTGAAAACATACCCTTATAATAAACACTAAGTCTAACACTAAGGGGTTAATCTAGTCAGTGCTTGCAGTTGGGCACCAAAGGGTTAACAGCTTCCCCTCTTTAGCTCTTGGCTCTAGACTTGTAAAGTTCACATACACTACCATGTGACGTGACGCAGCAAAATCGCAGGGCGAGGGAGGGGGGGTGACTCAGCATTTTCCCCTTAAACAGTGATTTCCTGCTGCTTTAGCAGCTCAGCATTTTCAGCCTTTGTCACAGCCAGTGACAAAATGGAGAGTATAGAACCCACATATTTGGGGTGCACTGGTTTATGTCTCATCAGCAAACATACCTATCATTAAACCTACAAATATAGCTGCTTATTCACCCACAGAAACATCTAGCGCTAAACCTCGAGGCACACCTGGCGCACTATCAGCTTCACCAAGTGCAGTATGAGATAGTTCTGCACTAGACACACCTTGAGATGTACCTCCAAACTAATCTGCTTCTTTATTACCCAGACACACCATGATTATTATTTATATAAACCTCCAAATGAATCTGCTTCTTTATTACCCAGACACACCATGATTATTATTTATATAAACCTCCAAACGAATCTGCTTCTTCATCACCCAGACACACCATGATTATTATTTATATAAACCTCCAAACGAATCTGCTTCTTTATTACCCAGACACACCATGATTATTATTTATATAAACCTCCAAATTAATCTGCTTCTTTATTACCCAGACACACCATGATTATTATTTATATAAACCTCCAAACTAATCTGCTTCTTTATTACCCAGACACACCATGATTATTATTTATATAAACCTCCAAACGAATCTGCTTCTTCATCACCCAGATACACCATGATTATTATTTATATAAACCTCCAAATGAATCTGCTTCTTTATTACCCAGACACACCATGATTATTATTTATATAAACCTCCAAACGAATCTGCTTCTTCATCACCCAGATACACCATGATTATTATTTATATAAACCTCCAAACGAATCTGCTTCTTCATCACCCAGACACACCATGATTATTATTTATATAAACCTCCAAATGAATCTGCTTCTTTATTACCCAGACACACCATGATTATTATTTATATAAACCTCCAAATGAATCTGCTTCTTTATTACCCAGACACACCATGATTATTATTTATATAAACCTCCAAACGAATCTGCTTCTTTATTACCCAGACACACCATGATTATTATTTATATAAACCTCCAAATGAATCTGCTTCTTTATTACCCAAACACACCATGATTATTATTTATATAAACCTCCAAATGAATCTGCTTCTTTATTACCCAGACACACCATGATTATTATTTATATAAACCTCCAAACGAATCTGCTTCTTCATCACCCAGATACACCATGATTATTATTTATATAAACCTCCAAACGAATCTGCTTCTTCATCACCCAGACACACCATGATTATTATTTATATAAACCTCCAAACTAATCTGCTTCTTCATCACCCAGACACACTATGATTATTATTTATATAAACCTCCAAACTAATCTGCTTCTTTATTACCCAGACACACCATGATTATTATTTATATAAACCTCCAAACTAATCTGCTTCTTTATTACCCAGACACACCATGGTTATTATTATTTATATAAACCTCCAAACTAATCTGCTTCATCACCCAGGCACACCATGATGATTATTAATTATATAAACCTCCAAACTAATCTTCATCATCCAGACACACCATGATTATTATTTATATAAACCTCCAAACTAATCTGCTTCTTCATCACCCAGGCACACCATAATTATTATTTATATAAACCTCCAAACTAATCTGCTTCTTCATCATCCAGACACACCATGATTATTATTTATTTAAACCTCCAAACTATTCTGCTTCTTTATCACCCAGACATACCATGATTATTATTATTTATATAAACCTCCAAACGAATCTGCTTCTTCATCAACCAGACACACCATGATGATTATTATTTATATAAACCTCCAAACAAATCTGCTTCTTCATCAACCAGACACACCATGATGATTATTATTTATATAAACCTCCAAACAAATCTGCTTCTTCATCACCCAGGCACACCATAATTATTATTATTTATATAAACCTCCAAACGAATCTGCTTCTTCATCACCCAGACACACCATGATTATTATTTATATAAACCTCCAAACAAATCTGCTTCTTCACCCAGACACACCATGATGATTATTATTTATATAAACCTCCAAACTAATCTGCTTCTTCATCACCCAGGCACACCATAATTATTATTATTTATATAAACCTCCAAACTAATCTGCTTCTTCATCATCCAGACACACCATGATTATTATTTATTTAAACCTCCAAACTAATCTGCTTCTTCATCACCCAGACACACCATAATTATTATTATTTATATAAACCTCCAAACAAATTTGCTTCTTCATCAACCAGACACACTATGATTATTATTATTTATATAAACCTCCAAACTAATCTGCTTCTTCATCACCCAGACACACCATGATGATTATTATTTATATAAACCTCCAAATGAATCTGCTTCTTCAGAGACACACTATGATTATTATTTATATAAACCTCCAAATAAGTCGGCTTCTTCATCACCTAGACCTGTGTTCCTTCTAAGGCCAGTTTTGTGAGGGGCCCAGCAGTGAAACCGTTAATAAGGGAATCACACCTTGCAGTCTGCATTGCGTAGTGTTTGCTAATTGCTTTAATTAACTGTTTCACTGCTGGGCCACTGACAATACTGGCCTTAGAGGGAACACTGACCCAAACACACCATGATTATTATTATTTATATAAACCTCCAAATGACTCTGCTTCTTCATCAGAGAGACATCATGATTATTATTTATATAAACCTCCAAATGAATCTGCTTCTTCATCAGAGAGACATTATGATTATTATTATTTATAAACTTCCAAATTAATCTGCTTCTTCATCAGAGAGATATCATGATTATTATTATTTATAAACTTCCAAATTAATCTTCTTCATCAGAGAGACATCATGATTATTATTATTTCTCTTGCAAGGTGTATCCAGTCCACGGATTCATCCTTTACTTGTGGGATATTCTCATTCCCTACAGGAAGTGGCAAAGAGAGCACACAGCAGAGCTGTCCATATAGCTCCCCCTCTAGCTCCACCCCCAGTCATTCTCTTTGCCGGCTCTAAGCACTAGGGTCTCTCTCGGGAGTGTAAAGTGAATGTGGTGTTAGAATTGTAGTTTTATTATCTTCAATCAAAAGTTTGTCATTTTAAATGGTACCGGTTTGTACTATTTACTCTCTAGCAGAAAAGTAATGAAGATTTTTGCTGAGAGGAAAAGGATTTTAGCATGTTGTAAATAAAATCCACTGCTGTTCCCACACAGGACTGAGGAGTACTAGAAAACTTCAGTTGGGGGGAACAATTTGCAGGGTGGTCTGCAATAAGGTATGTTCAGTCATTTATTTCTAGACAAGACTGAGATAATGCTACAAGAGACTGACAATATACCCATGAGGGCAGGGTAAGTTATGTTCACAGACTTAGTAAGGAATTGAATGCTTACATAATAGGGCTAATATACTGGTTGGCACTTATTCAGGGCAATCGATTGTTTGGCTAAGGAAAAATCATTTTGCAAGACACTTTGAAAGCCCTTTTGGGTTCTTTCTGGGGTTATTACCCACATGGCTGTTTTTTAGTCACTTAGGAGTGATTTACTAGGCCTCACAGCTCCGGAGTAGAGTGGGAGGGGCCTAATTGGCTCAGATGCGCACTTAGAATTGCAGAGAAGTTCATGCTGCTTCACATGGAGGGGCCTGCTGATGTTTGAGGGCCTAGAAGAAGCTATATTCCCCCAAATCTGATCCCTAAGGGCAGGTAGGGCCACAGCAAGGCTGTGGCAAGGTGCTGTAGTAATTTAACTGGGTGTTGGCTTTAGGCTGCTCCGGTTTGGGCATTAAGGGGTTAATCGTTTTGAAACTTGTGGTGCAATCTTATTAAGGCTTTAGCTACATACTGTGAAAGATTGCTGCATTTTTCACTGTTTTGTAAAATTGTGTGCTCTTTTTATCTCTTAAAGGCACAGTAACGTTTTTTCAAATTGTGTTTTTTATTTGATTAAAGTGGTTTCCAAGCCTGTTTGTGTACTCTACTAGTCTGTTAAACATGTCTGACACTAAGGAAAATCCTTGTTCAATGTGTTTAGAAGCCATGGTGGAACCCCCTCTCAGAATGTGTCCCACTTGTACTGATATGTCTGTACACTTTAAAGATCATATTATTGCACTTAAGAATGTGGCCCAAAATGATTCTCAGACTGAAGGTAACGAGGGTAGCCCGTCTGCCTCTCCCCAAGTGTCACAACCAGTTACGCCTGCGCAAGCGACGCCTAGTACCTCTAGTGCGTCTAACCCTTTTACGTTACAAGACTTAGCGGCAGTCATGGATAATTCTCTTACAGCCTTATCTAAACTGCCCGTGTTACCTGCAAAGCATGATAGCTCCGTTTTAAGAACAGATTATGAGCATTCTGATGCTTTGGTAGCCGTATCTGATATACCCTCACAACCCTCTGAAGTGGGAGCGAGGGATTTGATGTCTGAGGGAGAAGTCTCTGATTCAGGAAGGGTTCCTCCTCAGACAGATTCAGATACATTGGCTTTTAAATTTAAACTAGAACACCTCCGTGTTTTGCTTAGGGAGGTATTAGCTACTCTGGATGACTGCGACCCTTTGGTGATCCCAGAGAAATTGTGTAAAATGGACAAGTACCTAGAGGTCCCTGTTTACACGGATGCGTTTCCGGTCCCTAAGAGGATTGCGGATATCGTTACTAGGGAGTGGGATAGGCCAGGTGTCCCTTTTGTCCCCTCTCCTGTTTTTAAGAAAATGTTCCCCATATCTGACCCCATGCGGGACTCGTGGCAGAAGGGTCCCTAAGGTGGAGGGGGCTGTTTCTACACTAGCTAAACACACAACCATACCAATTGAAGACAGTTGTGCTTTTAAAGACCCTATGGATAAAAAATTAGAGGGTTTACTTAAGAAAATTTTTGTTCAACAAGGTTTTCTTCTCCAACCTATTGCCTGCATTATTCCTGTAACTACTGCAGCTGCTTTCTGGTTTGAGGCGCTGGAAGACTCGCTCCAGACGGAGACCTCATATGAGGAAATTATGGATAGAATTAAGGCTCTAAAGCTAGCTAATTCTTTTATCACTGACGCTGCTTTCCAAATAGCTAAGTTAGCGGCGAAAAATTCAGGTTTCGCCATTTTGGCGCGCAGGGCGCTATGGCTAAAGTCCTGGTCAGCAGATGTGTCGTCTAAATCCAAGCTTTTGAACATTCCTTTCAAAGGGAAGACCCCCTTTGGGCCTGAATTGAAATAGATTATTTCAGATATCACCGGGGGAAAAGGCCATGCTCTCCCTCAGGACAAAGCCTTTAAGACAAAGAACAAAGCTAATTTTCGTTCCTTTCGCAATTTCAGGAACGGCCCCGCTTCATCCTCTCCGGCTGCAAAGCAAGAGGGTAACGCTTCACAGCCCAAGGCAACCTGGAAACCTTACCAGGGCTGGAATAAGGGTAAACAGGCCAAAAAGCCTGCAGCTGCCACCAAGACAGCATGAAGGGGTAGCCCTGGATCCGGGACCGGATCTAGTAGGGGGCAGACTCTCTTCGCTCAGGCCTGGGCAAGAGATGTACACGATCCTTGGGCATTAGAGATTGTAGCCCAGGGATACCTTCTAGAATACAAGGACTCTCCTCCAAGGGGAAGGTTCCACATTTCTCGTCTGTCTACAGATCAGACAAAGAAAGAGGCGTTTTTACACTGTGTAGAAGATCTACATACAATGGGAGTAATCCACCCAGTTCCAATTGCAGAACAAGGTCTGGGGTTTTACTCAAACCTGTTTGTGGTTCCCAAAAAAGAAGGAACTTTCAGACCAATCCTGGATCTCAAAATTCTAAACAAATTCCTCAGAGTCCCATCATTCAAGATGGAGACCATTCGGACAATCTTACCAATGATCCAGGAGGGTCAATATATGACTACCGTGGATCTAAAGGATGCATATCTGCACATTCCTATCCACAAAGATCATCACCAGTTTCTCAGGTTCGCCTTTCTAGACAAGCATTTTCAGTTTGTGGCTCTTCCTTTCGGGTTGGCCACTGCTCCCAGAATTTTCACAAAGGTGCTAGGGTCCCTCCTGGCGGTTCTAAGACCGCGGGGCATAGCAGTGGTGCCTTACCTAGACGACATCTTAATTCAGGCGTCGACTTTCCATAGAACCAAGTCTCACACGGAGATTGTATTGGCCTTTCTGAGGTCTCACGGGTGGAAGGTGAACATCAAAAAGAGTTCTCTCTCCCCCCTCACAAGAGTTCCATTCCTAGGAACCCTGATAGACTCGGTAGAAATGAAAATATTTCTGATGGAGGTCAGAAAGCTAAAGCTCTTAACTACTTGCCAAGCTCTTTATTCCATTCCTCTGCCATCTGTAGCTCAGTGCATGGAGACAATCGGACTAATGGTAGCGGCAATGGACATAGTCCCTTTTGCTTGCATACACCTCAGACCACAGCAACTATGCATGCTCAAACAGTGGAATGGGGATTATGCAGATTTGTCTCCTCAAATTCAGTTGGACCAGGAGACCAGAGATTCTCTTCTCTGGTGGTTGTCTCAGGATCACCTGTCTCAGGGAATATGTTTCCGCAGGCCAGAGTGGATCATTGTAATGACCGACGCCAGTCTGTTAGGCTGGGGTGCGGTCTGGGTCTCCCTGAAAGCTCAGGGCTTATGGTCTCGGGAAGAAACTCTTCTCCCGATAAACATTCTGGAACTGAGGGCGATATTCAACGCTCTTCAGGCATGGCCTCAACTAGCTGCGGCCAAATTCATCAGATTCCAGTCGGACAACATCACGACTGTAGCTTACGTCAATCATCGGGGGGGAACAAAGAGTTCCCTAGCGATGACGGAAGTAACCAAAATAATCAGGTGGGCGGAGGATCACTCCTGCCATCTCTCAGCAATTCACATCCCAGGAATAGACAACTGGGAGGCGGATTTTCACCCGGGGGAGTGGGAACTCCATCCGGAGGTATTTGCCCAGCTGACTCAGCTATGGGGCACTCCAGAGTTGTATCTGATGGATCAGAACACCAAACTTCCTCTCTACGGGTCCAGGTCCCGGGATCCCAAGGCGGTATTGATAGATGCTCTAGCAGCGCCTTGGTCCTTCAATCTGGCTTATGTTTTTTCCACAGTTTCCTCTCCTCCCGCGTCTGGTTGCCAGAATCAAGCAGGAGAAGGCTTCGGTGATTCTGATAGCACCTGCGTGGCCACGCAGGACTTGGTATGCAGACCTAGTGGACATGTCATCTGTCCCACCATGGACATTGCCAATGAGGCAGGATCTTCTGATACAGGGTCCGTTCAAGCATCCAAATTTAGTTTCTCTACGTCTGACTGCTTGGAGATTGAACGCTTAATTCTTTTTTTTTAATTCTCTTTATTTATATGTAAAGAACAGTAAATACATGAAAATCAAATTACATATCTTGCGCCACGCAGGGCCCAGCATACTGTATGGTACAACGAACAAAAAAAAAAACACAAAAAGAGAAAATGGAACCAACACTGTAAAGATTTTATCTAAAAGTCCACGAATTAAGGTATATCAATGTACAACATCCAAAACCAAATATATACCTATTGGGTCCTTTCTTTTCCTTATCTGCTCTTTACATACTTTTTCCCCTTTCTTCCCATATTATCAATGAACAAATTTAATCGTCATAATACAAGATAATCTTCAAAAATTGAAAGTCACACAAACACAGACACACACACAAAAAAAACCAAAAAACGAAACTTTGGTCCTGCCCCCCCTCCCCTCCGCCTCTACCTCATACTCCTTCTCAAGGCCGCGTAATCCAAGTATGTGGAAAGACATTTAATAACGTCAGTTCCGCAAAGCTCACTGAAGCTAAGAATGGGGAAAGGATCACTCTCTGAGATGCAACTGGAAAAGACAAAATAACAGGAGACCATTTCCATAGAAACTTCTTAATTCTCTTCTCAGATACATCATACAAATTATATGATTCAAAGAGAATTTGATTTTGGAGAGTTTTAAAAATCATAGAAAGTCCAGGTACATGCCTGGCTTTCCATTTCTTAAGTATACAGGATCTTACTGCCAGAATAATTGTATTAAGGCTATTTACGGTATTACTATTAAAAACATCTTTTAGCTGAAATAAAAAAATAATGTCCTCGGCGGAAAGGGCAATTGTAACTTTATATGATTTATTGAACCAATAGATAATTTTCAACCATAGTTGTCTAACTTTGGGGCATGACCAGAACATATGAAGTATATCCGCTCTAGTATGTGCACAGTATGGACATAAGTTAACCACAGAGGGATACATCTTCATTAGTTTCCATGGAGAAAAATAAAAGTTATTAATCAATTTCATATGAGATTCATTCCAAGCCACCGGCACTTTACATTTACGTATTAACTCAAAGCTCTGCTTAATTGTATCATAATCTACCGAGGGAATTAATGGTGCCCAAAATTTGCAAATATTATCCTTAACTATTAGACTCTGCTTATTCAGCATGATGTCATACATCAGAGAGATTGAAGAATCACCTGAATTAAATTTTTGTATACAAAGCTTAACATCTGACCAGCCCACCAAAGATGGAGCATACCAATTCTGCTCTGATAAAAAATGGCGGATTTGAAAGTAAGCAAATAGGTTTGTTCTGGGTATTCCAAATTTGCTAAAGACCTCCTCTGCAACTAATATTTGATGATTTTCATCTTATAATTGTCTTACATAACAGAGTCCTTTATCAGCCCAATCTTTGAATGCTCTTTGATATAAGCCCGGTAAAAAAACTTGGATTGTTTAATATGGGTAGAAACTCTGAGACAGAGTAATCCAGATCTAAAATTCTACAAAACTTTTGCCAAGCCTGAACTATGTTCTTAAAGGACATGAGACAGCTTACATTCTGCGGCAGTTTCTGCACTTGCATATGTAATAGGGCTTTTACAGAGAACGGGGCGATTAGAAAAGATTCCAAATCTATAGATGATACTAGGCTGGATCCCGAAAGCCAATCTATTGCTATTTTAGCCATAGCCGCCAGATTATATAATCTAAGATTGGGGAGAGCAAGTCCTGCTGCCCCAATATTTTGCATTAGTTTCATAAGAGCAATTCGAGGCTTCTTATTATTCCATATAAATTTAGAAAAAAGTGCATTAATTGATTTAAGGTCTTTGTATGGTATAAATAAGGGCAAATTCTGTAACGGGTAGAGCAGACGCGGAAAGATAATAGACGACAAGATTAACACGAGCTGTCAGTGGCAATGGGAATGCCGTCCACAGCCGGCGGTCTATTTCAATTTTTTCAAGTAAGGGCCCAAAATTATCTTTGTACCAGAAAATAGGATTTTTATGCAAAACTAGACCAAGATATTTAATAGCATCCACTCGTTTAAATGGATCCGTATGAGTTATAATTTTTACATTATTAAAACACATCAACTCACTCTTTTCAAAATTTATCTTGTATCCAGAAAAAGAGCTAAACATTGTCAAGACTTGCAATACAGCTGGTATAGTTTGATGTGTATTGACCAAAAATAATAAGACATCATCAGCATATAACAGAGTTTTAAGATACTGGGTACCACACGAAACTCCTGATAATACTTCTCTAAATCGTATAGCCAGAGGTTCTAATGCAATATTAAAAAGCACCGGAGACAAGGGACACCCTTGTCTGGTACCACGTTGTAGCACAATTTTAGAAGAGACCGACCCATTAATAAGAATATAAGATATTGGGTTATAATATACTCTATGTATAAACCAAAGAAATTCACCATTAAATCCAAATTGTTCTAACGCCTTAAACAAGTAATCCCATACAATCGAATCGAACGCTTTAATTGCGTCTAAAGACAAAATGGCTGCATCTTGCCATAATGGCTCCCTCTTACCCTTATCCACATTCCACGCATAATCCAGAAAGTTAATTAACTTACGAATATTTTGGGATTCCTGGACGCCATGAATCCGGATTGGTCTGGGTGAATAATTTGGTACAAACAAAGTGATAATCTGGATGCTATGATCGTCATTAATATTTAAAACCGAAATTGGTCTATATGAGGCTGGATCTTCAGAGTTTTTACCTTTCTTTAGGATAAGGGAAATATTTGCAGCCAAAAAATACGTTGAAATGGGATTCTTTGTACAATAGTAAAAATTAAAAAGTTTTTCTAGAATAATAAGTATATCTTCACCAATACACCGATAATATTCAGCAGGAAAACCGTCTGGACCTGCAGCTTTGTTTAACTTTAATTTATCTATGGTGCTTTTGATTTCTTCTAAAGAGATCGGGGCATTAATTGCATTTAAATCCTCCGAAGATATTTTAGGTACTACTACCGTATTCCAGAAAATATCTTGGTTCACATTATCAGTTTCTATCGCTGAATAAAGTTGTTGATAATAGTTAAAAAAAAGTTTCTAATATCTCTTTGGAATCTGTTGATCTACCTTTAGTTGTTCGAATGGCGAGAATAAGATTTTTTCTTTTCCTAGCTTTAGTGAGTCTGGCCAGATATTTAGCTGAACAACCATATAAACCTCTAAAATGGAGATTTATTTTAGCTTCCTCCTCTATTGATTTTTGTTTAAGAAAAAGGTCTCTTTCTTGCCTATTAGCTCTGTACTTTCTCCAGTTGCCTTCTGTACGATTTAAACAAAATTTCCTATAAGAGTTTCTAACTTGATTTGTAATTTGAGTTTCTCGTGCTCACCTTTTCTTCCTAGCTATACTCACATATGACTGGATCTCACCCCGCAACACTGCTTTATATGCCTCCCATAAAATTTCCGGTTTGTTAAGATACTCTATATTCTCCATATAATATCTCTGCCAGGATTCTTTTAGATAACTAATAAATTTAGGATTGGTGTAAAGTTAACGAGGAAAAACAAAACTAGGTATTTTTGCCCTTTCCTTGTTCCCTAATGGGAAAAATAATGAAATGATTGCATGATCTGAGATTATAATATCTCCCACTTCTACCTCTGATTCCCATACGGATAATGTTTCAGAGATTAAAAAAAAATCTATTCTAGAAAATGTACGGTGAGCCATAGACTCACATGTAAATACTAGTTTATCTGGATTTTTTAATCGCCAGATGTCTACTAATTTTAACTGGGTACAAAATTGTTTTAAACATTTTGCATTTCTTTCATGGGCCGATCTATTCTTATCAGAAAATCTGTCCAATACTGGACAAAGGGTTGCGTTGAAATCTCCTCCTAATATTAGATTCTCAGTGTAAAGGGAAATAGTTTCATTTTTATTTTTTCCCAAAAATCCCTAGAAAATTTATTTGGGGCATAAATATTACATATCACTAATTTATATTTTTTAGCTGGATTTGTAGCAGAATATATCTTGTTAGCAGGATCTATTTCTATTTTAACGATCCTGTAGTCTAGGTCTTTATGTAGAAGAATAACTAACCCACATTTTCTATTGCGCCCTGAGGTAGAAATTAACTTTACCCACCCATTTAATCTTCAGTTTTTGCTGCTTCGAGCTCCTTAAGGTGGGTCTCCTGCAAAAGGGCTATATCTGGTTTATGCGTTGCTAGTGTTTTTAATAACAAGTTTGCGCTTAATGGGGGAGGTTATCCCCCCCACATTCCACAATAAAATTTTAATTCCCTCAGCCATCTAACATCAGGACAGAGCATAAATCAAGGATTATCGGCCTAGAGATATAGCATCTACAGTGTAGAGGAGAGGCCTTCCATATTTAACCCATAGGCAGAGAAGGGAGGTGAGAGAGGGACCAAAAAAAAAAAAAAAAAAACCCATACACTCAAAGCCAATAAAAAAAAAAAAGAGAAAAAACAAATTGCTATACTATCCACTGAGGACAACATATCGTCCTATTACATGCAGCTTCAACAAGGAGTCAGCCTTCTTCCTATCTATCCTATGCGGCTAGACCACATCACTTCTCGAGGGTCTCTATAATTTTTTTACCTCCATGACCTCTCCAAAGGAAGCACCTGGCACCTTCAACATCAACTATGATACGTGCTGGATACACCATACGTGCTTTTAATCCTCTATTTATTAGTTAGGTGCAAAAAGGCGCCATCGCTCTCCTTTTAGAAGAGGTCTCAGAGGAAAAAATCCTGGAACAGTAATACTCTGCTGTTTGCAAAGAGTGGGGGGTCAGATGTTTAAACAGCCTCAACAATTCCCACTTTATCTTGATAATTTAAGAGTTTAAACAGACAAACTCTATTTTCAATACTCCATCTGGCAATACTTTCCTCTGACCTAATCTGTGGGCTCGTTCAATCGATAGTGGTAACATATGTGAGGGCATCCCTAATGCTAGGGGTAATGTAGTTGAGGTAAATTTTAGTAGATCTTCGTACTCTGCTAGTTCGGGAAGACCAACTAATCTAATATTATTACGCCTGGAGCGATCCTCTAGGCGCAACTGCATATTTTTAATTTTAGATTCCTGTTTCTGTGACACTTCAGAAAGTATATGGTGTCTGGTCTTCTACATCCGAATTCTTGTCTCTGCCTCATTTAATCTAGCTGAAAACTGTCTTACTTCAGCCGACAGGGAGAAAATTTCAGAGGAAATAGGACCCTAATTCTTTTTTAATGAGTTCAAATTGAGGGGAAAAAATGTCTGAAATTTTAGATATTAATTCCTGCAAATCCACAGCGGTTTTGCTAGGCTCCATTGAACAGTCTAAACTGGTATCAGTTACTTTTTTTTTTATCTTTAACTTTCGCCGGCATATGGGTGAACTTGATTTCACCTGAGTGATATACTTTTCCATAAATTGTGAAAATTCAAAACACTACTACGCTGGCCTATCTAGGCCTAGCTATACAAACAGTGAATATATACAAAGCGTGTACAATCTGACCTTGTCCCCTTTCCTATTACTACCCGGGGATGGTACAAACAAAAATGTGAGGGAAGAAAAAAAAAAAAAAAAAAGTGAAACAAAAAAGTGAAACAAAAAAAGAGCCGGCAAAGGAAACTTTACATATTTAACCAGTTAGATACAATTCTAAACACCTTTTCCTTCCTCCCTGTATAAAATAAACAGTCAAATACCTTTTTACAGGAAAAATTCTCTAAGACAATCGTGTTTCCTTACAAAATTACTTACACAATATACCCCTAGCAATTAGCAAATCTTTATCTAAACAGTCCTAGTTCCTTATTTTATGTTAAATTATATATATCGAGAAGATGGTATCACCTGACTATAAATCCTAATAGTTTTAAATTAAATTACATTTAATAACTATAATTGCCTTCATCTATATACAACCTCTGAAGGAAAAAAACACAGTTTATGGAAATAACCGTATAATTTAAGCTTAACCCTTGAGACAACCTACAAGTTTGTCTATCTATGCATGTAAAAAAAAGGCAGGAACATAAAAGCTTAGAACAACCAAACAAAAAAAAAAAAATACAAAAGTCTGAATATGCAATAGAAGCTCTTGAATTCAGATTCGTTGCCACCTTATACTAAAAAAAAAGCAAGCTCATATAGGGCCTTCTGAAATAGAGCTATACCGTCCTTACAGGCTTTTTAACATGCTCTTTTGGCTATATAGAATGAGTAACAGGCGGCAATATGATTAGCATAGTCCTTTTGTATCGACCTAATGAATAGTTCATTAAATTTTAATCAAACAATGACCAAATATAATGTGGCTTCTTTCAGGCTATACATGCTTTTAACCAGAGTTCCGGGCAGCACAACCACTGCAGCAGTTAACCTTTATAGCCTGTGTAGCGCCCTTTAGCTGGATGGGACTCCGTAAAATATCACAGCACTTTCACAGCCAGTACCCAAAATCATTTGTCAGCCCGCTTATTCGACAATCAGCACAGCGGTTAGGCTCTTACGTATCTGGAGTCAGTGTTGTGTTGTTCCCGCTGTGTATAGACGCCTTTCCACACACCTCCGGCTCTCATTGGTTATCTCTGGGGGCTTTGTCTCCGTCCTGCTGCCTGATTGGAAGAAGGTGTCTAGCTGGATCCATCTGTCATGGTCACCTCCGCGAATCAAGAGGGCTGCCCACGCCGGGGCGATAGACTGAAGCAAGCGGATAGCCAGGCCCTAGGAGATACAGCAATCCCACAGCGGGCCAGGACTCACTCGTACCGCAAGGCTACTGGAAACAGATTTTTATCCTTTCTTCCTTTGCGCGCTGTCTTGCGGGGTTCACGGAATATATTACCCTCTGGACAGCTGTGTCTCCTTTACAGCGCATGTTTGGATTCGCTGGTAACTAGCAGGCAGAAGAAGCAGTCAGTATGCTTGTAGCGTCTACCCCTGCTGGAGCGTTAACAAGCAGGATTCTAGTATAGCAAAGTTGCGGCTCTATCCTACGAGCCGATACAAAACAGGCAAATAGTTCTGCAGAGGGGCCCAGATACCATGGCCCATCTTTCTAGGGTGACAACGCACCAACAACGAAAGAAAATACTGCAGGTGGGAATAGCTGAAAAGGCTGTTTGTGCTCCACACTACACGCTGCTCACCGGCCTCAGCGTGTGCTCTGCACTAAACAGCTCCTCCCACTTGGCAACACCTGTTCTGAACGCTTAATTCTATCAAAGCGTGGGTTCTCTGAGTCAGTTATAGATACTCTGATTCAGGCTAGAAAGCCTGTCTCCAGGAAAATCTACCATAAGATATGGCGGAAATATCTTTGTTGGTGTGAATCCAAGGGTTACTCATGGAGTAAGGTTAGGATTCCCAGGATATTGTCTTTTCTTCAAGAAGGATTGGAGAAAGGATTATCAGCTAGTTCCTTAAAAGTTTTGTTTTTGATAGCTATCTCTTCTGCTCGAAGAGTTTCAGAATTATCTGCCTTACAGTGTGATTCACCTTACCTGGTGTTCCACGCAGATAAGGTAGTTTTGCGTACCAAGCCTGGTTTTCTTCCTAAAGTTGTTTCTAACAAGAATATTAACCAGGAAATGGTTGTTCCTTCTATGTGTCCTAATCCATCTTCGAAGAAGGAACGTCTATTACACAATCTTGATGTAGTTTGTGCTTTAAAGTTCTATTTACAAGCAACTAAGGATTTCAGAAAAACATCTTCCTTGTTTGTTCTCTATTCTGGTAAGAGGAGAGGTCAGAAAGCGACTGCTACCTCTCTTTCCTTTTGGCTGAAAAGCATCATCCGTTTGGCCAATGAGACTGCTGGCCAGCAGCCTCCTGAAAGAATTACTGCCTCATCTCTACCCATACCAGAGCAGTGGCTTCCACATGGGCCTTTCAAAAATGAGGCTTCTGTTGAACAGATTTGTATGGCAGCGACTTGATCTTCACTGCATACTTTTGCCAAATTTTTACAAATTCGATACTTTTGCTTCTTCGGAGGCTATTTTTTGGGAGAAAGGTTTGAAAGCAGTGGTGCCTTCACCGTTTAAGGTACTGTCTTGTTCCCTCCCTTCATCCGTGTCCTAAAGCTTTGGTATTGGTATCCCACAAGTAAAGGATGAATCCGTGGACTGGATACACCTTGCAAGAGAAAACAGAATTTATGCTTACCTGATAAATTACTTTCTCTTGCGGTGTATCCAATCCACGGCCCGCCCTGGCATTTAAGTCAGGTAAAAAAAATTTGTTTAAACTACAGTCACCACTGCACCCTATGGTTTCTCCTTTTTCTTCCTAACCTTTGGTCGAATGACTGGGGGATGGAGCTAGAGGGGGAGCTATATGGACAGCTCTGCTGTGTGCTCTCTTTGCCACTTCCTGTAGGGAATGAGAATATCCCACAAGTAAATGATGAATCCGTGGACTGGATACACCGCAAGAGAAAGCAATTTATCAGGTAAGCATAAATTCTGTTTTATATAAACCTCCAAATGAATCTGCTTCTTCATCAGAGAGACATCATGATTATTATTATTTATATAAACCTCCAAATGAATCTGCTTCTTCATCAGAGAGACATCATGATTATTATTATTTATATAAACCTCCAAATGAATCTGCTTCTTCATCAGAGACAAACCATGATTATTTTGCCGTCTCTCTCGTTCAGAGAGGGATTGCCTGGTATTTTGGGGCTGGACTGTACTGTGAAGTCAGGATCAGACTGATATGCTACAGGAAAGTTCTCTGTGAAAGGCACATGTTGAGCAAAAAAAGTCTGCTTCTAGGGTGGTAACTAGCCATAGAACAAGCTATTATGCTATTGTTCGTTCCCAGGTTGAGCATTTCTCTCTCATTTTTTTATTGAGGTTTAAATAAAAGGCATACAAGAAGTTTACAATAATGACATTCAAGTTAGTTACAATATCCATGAAGCTTCCGGAAACAAACTAAGATACAACACATATGTAACATGCCTGACAAAGAGAACCTTCCAAAATACTCAGGAGGCCACTCTTGGACCTCAAACAAACTAATAATGCTAATACCGAAGGTATCCTGGAATACAGGAGACCACTTGTGGGTCTCATATGAAAAAAACTATTTTTCATTTAATATATAAAGCTATAGTATAAAAAAAAATTAGGCCCAACTAATCTGGAATAGTGCACATATCTAACTAAAAATTGGGGGATATGAATGTGCAAGTATAAATAATATATAGTACATATAGTTAAGGCACCTGCCAATTGTCCTTAAGGACCGGGTATTTCAGACATCTGCTATACATATATAAATAGTAGAGAAAAAGGCAAGCTCTATAAAGAAAAATATAATCAACAGCTACTAGTTGCGAACTAATATAAATATTAACTAGATGGCTATATGGTCATCTCGTGAGTCTTATATGGTGTGATCTGTTAGGTAGTGAGCTCTTCATCTATTAGTGTGTGGGACAGATACTTAAGCATAGGAGTGAAATGAAAGGGACATTAAACACCAATTTCCATATAACTGCATGTAATAGACACTATATATAATATATATATATAGTCCAGAGCAAAGACAGCACTTACTGGATTTAAGTAAAAAATAACTTTTATTGAAAAAAAGTTAAAAGCATAGTCCCATGACGTTTCGGTGTCCACAGACACCTTTGTCAAATAGCATCACCCAGCTTGATGACCGTTGTATAATCCTGACATCCGGGAGGCAGGATTATACAACGGTCCTCAAGCTGGGTGATGCCATTTTACAAAGGTGTCTGTGGACACCGAAACGTCATGGGACTATGCTTTTAACTTTTTTTCAATAAAAATTATTTTTTACTTAAATCCAGTGAGTGCTGTCTTTGCTCTGGACTGTTTATATTTGACACATGCACCCTGGTATATGCTTACCTCAACCTGGGGTTAAAGAGTGCTTATCCTTTACTTGAATTATATATATATATATATATATATATATATATATATATATCCAGTATGAAACCATTTAAAAACTTACTTAGAAGCTCCAAGTTAAAGGGACAGTATACACTCATTTTCATATAACTGCATGTAATAGACACTACTATAAAGAGTAAGATGCACAGATACTGATATAAAAATCCAGTATAAAACGGTTTAAAAACTTAGAAGCTCTCAGTTTAGCTCTGTTGAAATAGTAGCTGGAAAACCCACTGCAAGTGGGAAATAAGACACTCCCCCCTCCCCCTTCTTTTGCATATGAAAAGACCCTTTACACAAACAGGAGCAAGCTGGAGTAGGTATCTGATGGTATTCTCCTAAAACTTTGGGGCTTGGTTAGGTGTCTGAAAATCAGAGCAATGTTATTTAAAAATAAGCAAAACTATACAATGAAAAAAAAAAAAATTATGGGCTATATAAATAGATCATCTACAAAACATTTATGCAAAGAAAAAATGAGTGTATAATGTCCCTTTAAGCAAGATATTAAACAAACAAAGGCTCTCAACTGCAGAGGCTGTAAACACTGGATCTGAGCGGTAGGCATGGGCCTGTGGTCTGTGAGAAATTTGCACAGACCAGTTCCATCTTTGTGAGTTTTTACACAATGTTATATATATATAGTTCTTCCAGCTATATCTCATGGAATATAGCGTTTTTACTGTGTTACCATTGGCAACTTGTTCTCAGCCTTTGAGAAGGTTATCTCTGTCCCTCTCGTACTTCTTAGATAAGGAGTTACAGTACACTAAGTAGTTAAAATGAATATGGGGAGGGGGTTAAGGGGAAGAGCAGTAAAGCTGCCATAATTGCTCTAAATATTGTCTATTACTCTGTCAACCGGGAATCTACATCATATGTAGATAGAGGTAGGACTGGTTGGATATGATATTGATGGACATTATTTCTCTATTTTTATTTACACCATGATTATTATTTATATAAACCTCCAAATGAATCTGCTTCTTCCGCAGAGACACACAATGATTATTATTTATATAAACCTCCAAATGAATCTGCTTCTTCCTCAGAGACACACCATGATTATTATTTATATAAACCTCCAAATGAATCTGCTTCTTCATCAGACACACCATGATTATTATTTATATAAACCTAGATGAATCTGCTTCTTCATCAGACACACCATGATTATTATTTATATAAACCTAGATGAATCTGCTTCTTCATCAGAGACACACCATGATTATTATTTACATAAACCTCCAAATAAATCTGCTTCTTCATCAGAGACACCATGATTATTATTTATATAAACCTAGATGAATCTGCTTCTTCATCAGAGACACACCATGATTATTATTTATATAAACCTCCAAATGAATCTGCTTCTTCATCAGAGACACACCATGATTATTATTTATATAAACCTCCAAATGAATCTGCTTCTTCATCAGAGACACACCATGATTATTATTTATATAAACCTCCAAATAAATCTGCTTCTTCATCAGAGACACACCATGATTATTATTTATATAAACCTAGATGAATCTGCTTCTTCATCAGAGACACACCATGATTATTATTTATATAAACCTCCAAATTAATCTGCTTCTTCATCAGACACACCATGATTATTATTTATATAAACCTAGATGAATCTGCTTCTTCATCAGAGACACACCATGATTATTATTTACATAAACCTCCAAATGAATCTGCTTCTTCATCAGAGACACACCATGATTATTATTTATATAAACCTAGATGAATCTGCTTCTTCATCAGAGACACACCATGATTATTATTTATATAAACCTCCAAATAAATCTGCTTCTTCATGAGAGACACACCATGATTATTATTTATATAAACCTAGATGAATCTGCTTCTTCATCAGAGACACCCCATGATTATTATTTATATAAACCTCCAAATTAATCTGCTTCTTCATCAGAGACACACCATGATTATTATTTACATAAACCTCCAAATGAATCTGCTTCTTCATCAGAGACACACCATGATTATTATTTATATAAACCTCCAAATTAATCTGCTTCTTCATCAGACACACCATGATTATTATTTATATAAACCTAGATGAATCTGCTTCTTCATCAGAGACACACCATGATTATTATTTATATAAACCTCCAAATAAATCTGCTTCTTCATCAGAGACACACCATGATTATTATTTATATAAACCTCCAAATTAATCTGCTTCTTCATCAGAGACACACCATGATTATTATTTATATAAACCTCCAAATTAATCTGCTTCTTCATCAGACACACCATGATTATTATTATTTATATAAACCTCCAAATGAATCTGCTTCTTCATCAGACACACCATGATTATTATTATTTATATAAACCTCCAAATTAATCTGCTTCTTCATCAGAGACACACCATGATTATTATTATTTATATAAACCATTAAAAGAATCTATTTCTGACACACCATGATTTAAACCTCTAAACAAATCTGCTTCTTCACCCAGACACACAATGAGCTAAACTTCCAAACAGATTTGCATCTTTATATCTCAGACACACCAATCTGCATCTCCCAGACATACCGCAAGGTAAAGAAATAGATTTTGCAGGTTTATCACCCAGACGTAACTTCAGTTATTCATGTCTGGATCTAAAACTCCAAACATATCTGCTTCTTTACTCTGGACACTCCAACAGCTATATTCTTAAACATGTTTTTTTACTCGCACAAATTAACTGGAAAAAGATACCGACAGAAGATTTTGATATATTCTTGTGATTGTCAGATGGCAAATTCAGGGCTTTGACATGTAACACTGTAGTTCATTTTCATAGTGAGTATGTTTGTATAATGCTTCCTGAACGCCCCCATTAGGTCTGCCACACGATATTCCGAGTGAAACTAGCTCTCCTGATCTGCTTTTCATTTATCTCATCTGATGGATCCTGTCCTATAATCTGACCTAAGTGAATGTTATCAGACGAAAGCCTATAGGCCATTGGAGTGGATTCCAGTTATTACTCTTGTGACTGATGCTCTTGACTAACATTGAGGGGTTGCATGAATTTAGTGAATTAACAAGATAGAGGTGAGTTATTGTACATTTCATTTGCATGTCCCTACCCAGCATTCCTTGCTGCTTTTGGAATACTGTACTGAAGAAACAGGCCTCCTAGCTCTCTAGTGAATTATTTTTGTCTTAACTTCGATAGAAGTTTTGTTTTTGTCACAATAGTTTGGTTTGCAGCTGGACTTTTGTCATTTTTGTTTATTGCCAGGCTAACCTATTTCAGATGTTTGCTGCCTGCCTGTAACAAGCCTCAGGGCATAAGGCCAGACCCAATAGCTATTTTCTGCTTAGTTTTGTGGCTGATTTGGGGTGTAAAATCAACTTCTCAGCACTCAACCTTTCAATTACACTTTGTAATAATTCAGACATTGTCAGGATTGTGGCCTTATATAGTTACAATATCAACATGAAATTTGGAGTCAGTGTTTAGTAAAGTGTTAAATGCTATCCGTTTATTGTGGCAAAATCCCCTGGCTGTGTCAAGGGCCTATCAGAGGATGTCATCTGGATGGCAGCCTATCTCTGCAGCTGTAGACAGAGGAAAATCACTCTGTTCTTTATTAGATCAGTCATTTTATAATAGGTAATGCACCACTTCACCCAGAAAATTGTTATTACAAATGTTTATGCATTCTCATGTTTATTTCTTTTGTTTGTATTGGTATGACTCAAAAAAGTGGAGAAAAGAAAGCCAAATCTGACACATTCCACGCAAAACTCCAAAAATGGACTGGACAAAATTATTAGCACCCTCAATTTAATATTTAGTAGCACACCCCTTGGAAAAAAATAACTCAAATCAATTGCTTCCTATAACCATCATTGAGTTTCTTACACCTCTCTACTGGAATTTTGGGCCAATCTTCTTTCACCAACTGCTCCAGGTCTCTCTGATTGGAAGGGTTCCTTTTCCCAACTGCTGTTTTAAGATCTCTCTACAGGTGCTCTATGGGATTGAAATCTGGACTTATTGCTGGCCATTTCAGTACCCTCCAGCACTTTGTCTTAAACCATTTCTGGGTGCTCTTTGACATGTGCTTTGGGTCATTGTCCTGCTGTAACACCCATGACCTCTTACGGAGACCCAACTTTCTGACACTGGGCCCTACATTGTACCACAAAATTCTTTGGTAGTCTTCAGATTTCATAAGTCACAGTCAAGACATCCAGTGCCTGAAGCAGCAAAGCAACTCCAAAACATCAGTGAACCTCCACCATGTTTAACTGTAGGGACTGTATTCTTTTCTTTTAAAGCCTCATTTCTTTTTCTGAAAACAGTAGAATGATGGGCTTTACCAAAAAGCTGTAATTTTGTTTCTTCTGTCCACAGCACATTCTCCCAAAATGATGTTTGCTTCCTCAGGTAAGTTTTGGCAAATTCCAATCTCACTTTTTTTTTTCTTCGTGTCAGCAGTGGGGTCCTCCTGGGTCTCCTACCATAGCGTCCCTTTTAATTCAGATGGGCATGTATAGTGCGAACTGACACATTTGTACCCTGTGCCTGAAGGTCAACTTGAATTTGTCTGGAAGTTGATCAAGGTTCTTTATCCACCATTCGAACAATCCTTTGTTACAATCTTTGATCAATTATTCTCTTTCATCCACATCCAGGGAGGTTAGCTACCATGCCATGGGCTGTAAACTTCTTGACAATGTTGTGCTCCGTGGACACAGAAACATTAAGATCTCTGGAAATTGTCCATGCTTTTCCACAATTTTTGTTCTCAAATCCTCAGACAATTCTTTGCTGCTCTTTCTCAAAAAGGTTGAGTCAATTTTTCACCATTTTAACTGGTTGCCAATGTGATTTCTCTATTGTCAGCACCTGTTAATTGATACAGGTGAGTTTAATTACAAATTACAGGGGCATCAGAAACTTGGAATGCAATTATTTCTTACATTTTTGGGAAGGTGCCAATAATTTTGTTCAGTCCATTTTTGCATAGAATGTGTCAGATTTGGCTTTTTTCTCTCCACTTTTTTTGTGTCATACCAATACAAACCAAAAAAATAAACATTTGTAATTGCAACAATTTTCTAGGGGAAGTGGTGCATTATATATATAAAATATATACACATATAAAAGACATATAAACATATCTATATATACTTTGGAACCCTTTCCACCCACGTACCTGAAAATATAAAAAAATTATTTAATGTTCTACCTTGTATGTACTGTAATTATTTATATTTCAATGTTCAATGTTTTTTATTCAATTTTTCAAGATAAACAGGTGTACAGACAGTATACTTGAGTTTGCAAACTTTTACAATGTAAAACAGAATGATGGCTGTGACACTTAATCACTACAGGTGAACATCCAACTTAAATATTGAGCATTTCAAAAGAATGGATCACAGTTTCTCTCATCTGCATAAATACAGTTAAACAGTATAATTGATTTTGTTCAATAGTTTGGGAGGTTTACACAACATTTCAAAATTTTATAGTTAAGCTTTTAGTGTTTGTGGTTACTGCCTCATATTATGGCCTCTAGTTATCAAGCCGTCAACCACAAATACGCTGGAATTCCGCAGCGTATTTGTGGCGAGGCTGATTCGCCATACTTATCAACCCCTACTGCCCGGAAAAAGTAGAATCTAGTGACGTAAGCTTCGATCCGCCGAACTCAGTCCGACACAGATCGATGGTTACGTCACTACAGATGTTCTGACTACTTTTGGTAGTTATTAAACTATTAGCAGGTACGCTCGCCACTATTCCGGGCCAGCGTACCTGGATTTCAATCCGCCGCCCTGGAGGCGGCGGATCCCATAGGAATCAATGGGAGTCTGACCATAGCGAAAGCTCATGTTCGCTGCTGCCCGATATCCCATTGATTCCTATGGGAAACGTCTGCACCTAACATGTACCCCGAGTCTAAACACCCCTAATCTGCCCCCCCTACACCGCCGCAACTAAATAAATGTATTACCCCCTAAACCGCCGCTCCCGGACCCCGCCGCAACTATAATAAACATGTTAACCCCTAAACTGCCGCTCCCGAACCACGTCGCCACCTACATTATACATATTAACCCCTAATCTGCCGCCCCCTATACCGCCGCCACCTACATAAACTTATTAACCCCTAACCTGCGGATCCCGGACCCCGCCGCAACTAAATAAATTGTTTAACCCCTAAACCGCTGCTCCCGGACCCCACCGCAACTATAATAAACATGTTAACCCCTAAACTGCCGCTCCCGGACCCCGCCGCCACCTACATTATACATATTAACCCCTAATCTGCTGCCCCCTATACCGCCGCCACCTACATAAACTTATTAACCCCTATCCTGCGGATCCCGGACCCTGCCGCAACTAAATAAATTGTTTAACCCCTAAACCGCTGCTCCCGGACCCTGCCGTCACCTATATTAAATTTATTAACCCCTATCCTGCCCCCCCATACCGCCGCCACCGATATATTAAACTTATTAACCCCTATCCTGCCCCCCCTATACCGCTGCCACCTATATTAAACTTATTAACCCCCATCCTGCCCCCCTATACCGCCGCCACCTAAATTAAAATTATTAACCCCTAAACCTAAGTCTAACCCCCCCTAACTTCAATATTATTTTAATAAATCTAAATAAAAATTACTATTATTAACTAAATTATTCCTATTTAAAACTAAATACTTACCTATAAAATAAAACCTAATATAGCTACAATATAACTAATAATTATATTTTATCTATTTTAGGATTTATTTTTATTGTACAGGTAACTTTGTATTTATTTTAACTAGGTACAATAGCTATTAAAAAGTTATTAACTATTTAATAGCTACCTAGTTAAAATAATTACAAAATTACCTGTAAAATAAATCCTAACCTAAGTTACAATTAAACCTAACACTACACTATCATTAAATTAATTAAATAAATTAGCTACAAATACCTACAACTAAATACAATTAAATAAACTAAACTAAATTACAAAAAAACAAACACTAAATTACAGAAAATAAAAAAAATATTACAAGAATTTTAAACTAATTACACCTAATCTAAGCCCCTTAATAAAATAAAAAATAAATAAATAAAAGTCCCTACCCTATTCTACATTACAAAGTAATCAGCTCTTTTACCAGCCCTTAAAAGGGCTTTTTGCAGGGCATTGCCACAAAGTAATCAGCTCTTCTACCTGAAAAAAAAAAATACAACCCCCCCCCCAACATTACAACCCACCACCCACACACCCTTACTCTAACCCCCCCTTAAATAAACCTAACACTACCCCCCTGAAGATCTCCCTACCTTGAGTCGTCTTCACCCAGCCGGGCCGAAGTCTTCATCCGATGGGGCAGAAGAGGACATCCAGACCGGCAGAAGTCTTCATCCTATCCGGGCAGAAGAGGACATCCGGACCGGCAGACATCTTCATCCAAGCGGCATCTTCTATTTTTATCCATCCGACGCGGAGCGGCTCCATCTTCAAGACCTCTGGCGCGGAGCATCCTTCCTGGCCGACGGACTAACGACAAATGCGTGGTCCTTTAAATGACGTCATCCAAGATGGTGTCCCTCGAATTCCGATTGAATCAGCCAATTAGATTTTTCCTACCTTAATTCTGATTGGCTGATAAAATAAATACAAAGTTACCTGTAAAAGAAAAATAAATCCTAAAATAGCTACAATGTAATTATTAATTACATTGTAGCTATCTTAGGGTTTATTTTACAGGTAAGTATTTAGTTTTAAATTGGAATAATTTATTTAATTATAGTGTAGTGTTAGGTGTAATTGTAACTTAGGTTAGTTTTTATTTCACAGGTAAATTTGTCTTTATTTTAACTAGGTAGCTATTAAATAGCTATTGTACCTAGTTAAAACAAATACAAACTTGCCTGTAAAATAAAAATAAATCCTAAAATAGTTACAATGTAACTATTATTTATATTGTAGCTATATTAGGGTTTATTTTATAGGTAAGTATTTAGTTTTAAATAGGAATAATTTAGTTAATAAGAGTAATATTATTTAGATTTATTTAATTCATATTTAAGTTAGGGGGTGTTAGGGTTAGTGTTAGACTTAGGTTTAGGGGTTAATAATTTTATTATAGTGGCGGCGGTGTGGGGGGCAGGATAGGGGTTAATAAATTTATTATAGGTGGCGGCGGTATAGGGGGGGCAGGATAAGGGTTAATAGGTATTATGTAGGTGGCCGTGGGGTCCGGGAACGGCGGTTTAGGGGTTAACATTTATTATAGTTGCGGCGGGGTCTAGGAGCGGCGGTTTAGGGGTTAACATATTTATTATAGTTGCAACGGGGTCCGGGAGCGGCGGTTTAGGGGATTAATAACTTTATTTAGTTGCGGGGGGCTCCGGGGGCGCCGGTATAGGGGGTAGAACAGTATAGTATAGTGTGAGTGACAGGGGTATCAATAAAGCTGTAAAAAAGCCGAAGAGCAGCGAGATTGATGATTGATAACTATCACAGTCCGCTGCTCATCGCCTCGTACTTGGTGCGTGGCTTTTTGACAGCTTTATTGATAACTTTGGCGAGCGTATTCAGGTCCGCGGCGGCGATGGTAGGCGAGCGTATTGGGCCGGAGAATGCAGGTAAGTAGACGGCTTCATAACTAGAGGCCTATATCTGCTTTTGTTCTCATATGTATAAGATGTCTGCAATAAAATCTTGCTTGCCTAAGAAGGTGTAGTGTATTTTTTCTAGGGACAAGATATGATCCATTTCTTTCAACCACATGGGGACAGTAGGGACCTGTGTAGACTTCCAGAACCTAGGCAAAAGGTGCTTGGCACAGTTAATCATGCATCTGAATAGTTGCCTTTGGTAAATACATGGTATGGGGGGTGTCATGTATAAGAACCATAAGGGGCGATAGTGTGATGTCAAGCCCTAGTGTAGAGTTAATAAATTTGTTGATTTCTTTCCAGTATGTTTGCATGGAGGGGCATGACCACCAGACATGAGAGAGAGTTCCCGTACCACCACAATGTCTCCAGCATAGTGAAGAGGAATTTGAAAAGATAATATGCAGTCTGTGTGGGGTTAGATACCATCTGGACTGAAGCTTATAGTTCATTTCTGCAAATATTAGTGAAGGGAATGATTTTTTGGTCTCCATGAAAATATGACTCCATTGGGCCTCAGTTAAGACTAGTTTAGTTCTTTTTCCCATTTAGATATGTATGAGGGTTGTTTAGTAGGGTATGAACCTCTAAGTAGCCTGTAAATGGGGGAAATATGGGATCTCGTCTGCAGTGTGAGGGATATTAAGAATGGCATGTCTGAGTTGCAGGTAGGGGAACCAGAGATGAAAAGGGGGACCAAGCAACTGGGAGAGTTCTTGTGTGAGGATATAGCCTTTATTATGTACTAAGTGCACAGGGGCGTTGGAAAGAGAATTAGCAGCAAACGGGGTTTGCAAGGAGTGTGGATGAAGCAGGAGAGGAGTTAGAGGAGAGGGTATGGATGATATTGGAGTAGCTGAAATTAGGGTTCTATCCCAGACTTTTAAAGTAGCTGCTACGTAATAATTTGAGTGGATTTCAGGTGGTCTGTGTTTGGGCAGAGTCCAGCACAAGTCTCCAAGGTTATATCTCCCAACTAAGGAGGATTCTACTTGAACCCATGGCTTCTTGTGATGAGAGTGTTTCCACGCCACTATCCGTGCTAAATGGGCTGCCTTGTAGTATACAGTTAGATTCAGGGTACCTAAGCCACCGTGCTCTCTGTCTAGGTATAGCGTGTTCTTGGTGACTCTGGTGCGCTTCTGCGCCCATATGAAAGAATCAAATAGTTTTTGCTGTTGTTTTAAATATAGCACATGTGAATTATGTGAGGTTGCAGGCATGAGGGAGGTGTCTGGGTTGTCAGACATAGCTTCATCATCGCTTCCACCTTGAGATACCTCTGGCTTCTTTGATCGCTCTGAGCTCTTAAAGAAGGTAGTAACTGTGGAGGCATTAGCAATCGGCTTTAAGCCCTTTTCTTGTTTAGTGTTTCTTCTTAACGCCATTCTAAGGTTTGCAAGGTTTGCACCTCAGTAGGTGAGAATGCAAAAGGCATGGTTTTCTGCATTAGAGGGCTCACGTGGAGATGTTGAATTGCTTATGGGGTTCTGGGTAATAGGCAGCGTCTGAACATACAAGAAAACCAGTAACTTAAAAACTGCAGAGTAAAGAAAAACTGCTGCTTTTTGTGCACTTTCACATTCTGATGTCCCCTGCTAGATTAGGAAAATTGAGCAGAGGAGTCAATGTATGAGCATTAAACGTCTGTGTGAAAGTTTTGAGGAGCTGCAAACATATTATGGGTCCCAGCCAAGTTATCGCTGTACAATGTGAACTTTACTTGAGAATGAAGTTGCGTCACTGAGATAATTTATTAGTTAGGGGTATTGTGTGACCAGATTACATGATGACATAGCGCAATGTCAAAGTTATGTATTATTTTTTAGAGTAGGAACATTATAATGGCTGATGTTAAGCTCAGAGTAATCAGGTGCTGCCTATGGATTAATTTTTTGTGCAGCAATGTTCAGTGCAGACTTACCCCCAAAATGGCGCCTCTGAGACGTAGCTGCGTTGTGCATCTAGCCCTGCCAAGGCGGGCTGTTCCTGAGCTGAGTCTTAGCAGGGTGTGAGGAGCCTGTATAATGTGCTCCTGGCGAATCCTATGTTCTCTGAGGCCCTTTGATGTGAGGCTGACTTTAGCCTTGTGATGCAAGGTCTTTAACTTTACCAGCGCCTTATGTGCGGCCTACCCCGCGAGTCACATCGGGGCCAGGCAGTATCGATCAGCGCAAAGGTGGAGCGTCTGTAAGGTTTGGTAGCGCTCTTAAATTTTCCTTCCCCAAAATTAGCAAGTCTAAGGCACAATCTACAGGCCCAGGAAAGAGCCCTGCCACTGCCGGATCCAGAGCTCTAGTGTGGTGCGGCCATTCCGTACGCCCACACGCTCCGCCCCTCCAGGAGAAAATGATTTATGTATTTTTTAATAGATAGTAGTATATATATATTTACCTATATATATTTATATATAAAGACAGATAGATATTTTACATTTTCTTTCCTATATATATATATATATATAAATTTAAAAATAAATAGAACATTTTCTTCTATGTGAAGAACATTGGAATGTAAAATATTCATAACTACCTCCGGGTTAGCGCTGTAGGTTTAACGCCTGTAGAGTTAGCCCTAGAGCGATACGTGTTAGTTTTTTCCAGTTTGTGCTCTCCATTGAAGTCTATGGGGTCACGATATCCGAAGCCCTCAAGTTAGCATGTGTCGGCTTTAACTTGCATGCAAATATTTTACTTTTAAATTGTAATAGGCCTGCTAACCTGTACTTGTTAGAAGTTCACTTCTAGCGGTATTTGCACTCAAATTAAAACACTTAATAGTGTGCCACTTGTAATCTATTCCTAAATATATTGCCCTTGTTTTCCAACTCCTGTATGTAAAATTGTTTCTGCTTCATTAATAAATGTGTAAGGAAGTAACTTCCCCTTATTGCACCACAACCATAACATCTGTAAGAGCTCAAGAACGTGATGCCCCAGAGACAGGAACCGTGTGAGGAATGTGCACAAATAATGAGGAATTTGCCAGCAGTGACTCAGCAAAAGGATCTGTTGTTGTTTCTCTCAGCAGTTGAGAGAAACTGACTCAGCATGTAGCTGTTTTTGCATAGCTGGGTGTCCAGTTAGTCAGCAGACAATAAGACATTTAGCTGAGACTGACTTGTTACCTGCTATATGTGTGCAGGGCTTGGTGTACAATCAGACATATCACTGAGACTGACTAGCTACCTGCTATATGTGTGCAGGGCTTGGTGTACGATTAGTCAGACATATCACTGAGAATGACTTGTTACCTGCTATATGTGTGCAGGGCTTTGTGTATAATTAGACATATACAGTAGCTGAGACTGACTTGTTACCTGCTGTATGTGTGCAGGGCTTGGTGTACAATTAGAGATATACAGTAGCTGAGACTGACTTGTTACCTGCTATATGTGTGCAGGGCTTACTGTACGATTAGTTAGACATATACCTGAGAATGACTTGTTACCTGCTATATGTGTGCAGGGCTTGCTGTACGATTAGTTAGACATATACCTGAGACTGACTTGTTACCTGCTATATGTGTGCAGGGCTTGCTGTACGATTAGTTAGACATATACCTGAGACTGACTTGTTACCTGCTATATGTGTGCAGGGCTTGGTGTACGATTAGTCAGACATAACTGAGACTGACTTGTTACCTGCTATATGTGTGCAGGACTTGGTGTACGATTAGTCAGACATAACTGAGACTGACTTGTTACCTGCTATATGTGTGCAAGGCTTGGTGTACGATTAGTCAGACATATCACTGAGACTGACTTGTTACCTGCTATATGTGTGCAGGGTTTGGTGTACGATTAGTCAGACATATAGCTGAGACTGACTTGTTACCTGCTATATGTGTGCAGGGCTTGGTGTACGATTAGTCAGACATATACCTGAGACCAGTGACATCAGAGGCTGGTGAGGCAGTGGCTAGGATACGCCTTCATTCTTTAGATATCCTTTGTTGAAGAAATAGCAATGCACATGGGTAAGCCAATCGCATGAGGTATCTATGTGCAGCCACCAATCAGCAGCTACTGAGCATATTTAGATATGATTTTCAACAAAGGATATCAAAAGAATGAAGAAAATTAGATATTAGATGTAAATTGGAAAGTTATTTAAAATTGCATGCTCTTTCTAAATCATGAAATAAAACATATGGGTTTCATGTCCCTTTAAATGGTGTCTTGGAAAACTGGTCAACTTAGTAAACATCTGATTTTAGTTTAAAGGATTGTAACAGAAACTCTTGCCAGATAACAAAATTTTTGCTCTGATTATGAGATCTAGAAATCCAGGCCCATTAAAATGTTTAAAACATACTTTTTACTTTAATGCTGCAAATTATGCTTATAGATTCCTTCATTATTCAGTAAATATAAAAATGTCTTGATCCAGTGGCAGCTGGTGAAATTGACCCCACCCCTTTAAATAAAGCCACATCCTCAGATGGCACCACCAATTCATTAGTTAAATAAATAAAAGGTAGACCGAAACACAGAAAAGCACTCGGGGGGGAGAAGGAGAGACGGGGGGAGAGGGAGAGAGATACACAGAGGGTTAGAGAGAAAGAGAGAGAGACACAATCACACAGAGGGTTAGAGAGACACATAAGGGATGAGAGAGTCAGAGGGGGAGGGAGAGAGACAGGGATAGAAAAGAGACTATGGGGGAGAACGACACATAAGGAGAGAGACAGGGAGAGAGATGGATGGAGAGAGAGAGTCAGATGGATAGAGAAAGAGAGATGGATAGAGAGAGACACACACAGAGGGGAGAGAGAGAGACAAATGGGAGAGAGAGACAGATGGGAGAGCGGAAAGAGACAGACAGAGGAGAGAGAGAGACACAGAGGGGAGTGAGAGAGAGAGAGACACAGAGGGGAGTGAGAGAGAGAGACACAGAGGGGAGTGAGAGAGAGAGAGACACAGAGGGGAGTGAGAGAGAGAGACACAGAGGGGAGTGAGAGAGAGAGACACAGAGGGAGGTGAGAGAGAGAGAGAGAGAGAGAGAGACACAGAGGGGAGTGAGAGAGAGATACACAGAGGGGAGTGAGAGAGAGATACACAGAGGGGAGTGAGAGAAAGAAAGAGAGAGGAGAGAGAGAGAGACAGAGGGGAGTGAGAGAGAGAGAGAGACACAGAGGGGAGTGAGAGAGAGAGACAGAGGGGAGAGAGAGAGAGAGAGACACAGAGGGGAGTGAGAGAGAGACACAGAGGGGAGTGAGAGAGAGACACAGAGGTGAGTGAGAGAGAGACACAGAGGGGAGTGAGAGAGAGACACAGAGGGGAGTGAGAGAGAGACACAGAGGGGGAGTGAGAGAGAGACACAGAGGGGGAGTGAGAGAGAGACACAGAGGGGGAGTGAGAGAGAGACACAGAGGGGAGTGAGAGAGAGACACAGAGGGGAGTGAGAGAGAGAGAGACACAGAGGGGAGTGAGAGAGAGAGAGACACAGAGGGGAGTGAGAGAGAGACACAGAGGGAAGTGAGAGAGAGAGACACAGAGGGAAGTGAAAGAGAGAGACACAGAGGGAAGTGAGAGAGAGACACACACAGAGGGGAGTGAGAGAGACACAGAGGGGAGTGAGAGAGACACAGAGGGAAGTGAGACAGCGGGAAGTGAGACAGAGGGAAGTGAGACAGAGGGGAGTGAGGGAAACAGAGGGGAGTGAGGGAGGCAGAGGGGAGTGAGGGAGGCAGAGGGGAGTGAGGGAGGCAGAGGGGAGTGAGGGAGACAGAGGGGAGTGAGGGAGGTAGAGGGGAGTGAGGGAGGTAGAGGGGAGTGAGGGAGGTAGAGGGGAGTGAGACACATAAGTGGGGGGAGAGGGAGACAGAGGGAGGAGAGAGGCACATAAGTGGGGAGAGAGGGAACACTGAAATGGGGGAGGCACCACTGAATGTTTAAGTAGTTTATTTTAAGTGACTATAAAATGCTAATAGTCTACTATCTATTTTAAATATCTGAAACAGAACAGCACATATGAATGGGAGCATTAATACATTATTATTTGTTGTCTACATCTGGGTTGTCCAACATACACCTAAGGAATACCTGGTTTAAATGAAATACTATAGCTACAGGAGAATATTTGCTATAACTCATTCTAAACTGCTTGGTTTCATTTTACATTGCCATGCTGTTGGTCTAGCTTACTCTTGTCAAATAACAACTCATCCATACAAACAGCATAATAGGAAGATGTAATAAAACAAAGTTGCAGAGCTAAAGATAGTTCATAAGTCAGTAAGAGAGTGATAAAACTATATACTAGTGTGCAGTACAGAGGCAAGCTGCTAAGGTAGTGGGTGTAAAGTTTGAGTAAACAAAATACAAAAACGATACTTAAACTGCTGTAAAAGAGTAAAAAAACACTAAACCACATTCATTAAATTATCATTTTCACTAACAGAATCCCTATCAGCAAAATCTAAGGTTGCAGAACTTACTTTACTAAAATGTGGCTAAAACACTGCTCTCTCTGCATCTCTTCCTGCTCTGTAAGGAAGTGACAGTGGAACATTGGAGGGGAAGTACAGAACTCTCTTTTTCACTGGAAAAGCTGGCAGCTGCACAGGGCAGCAACAAAATAAATTAAAGTAGTTTTTTTTCTGTTTTTGTTTTGTTTTATATGATTTAACATCCAGCCCCAACCCTAAATTCTGCTTGTGCCTCTCCATTGCACAACATGTAGCTGTGGAAAAAAAATGCTGGAAAAAAAAATTGCAATATTTTTTTTATTTTTAAAAGCCTATAAAAAATATATTTTTGCCCATATGAGAGGAGAAGCCCTGCCTCACCTGCCTCTAGTGACTGCACATCACTGCCTGAGACTGACTTGTTACCTGCTATATGTGTGCAGGGCTTGGTGTATGATTAGTCAGACATATACTTGAGACTGATTTGTTAACTGCTATAAGTGTGCAGGGCTTGGTGTACGATTAGTCAGACATATCACTGAGACTGACTTGCTATCTGCCATATGTGTGCAGGGCTTGGTGTACGATTAGTCAGACATATACCTGAGACTGACTTGTTACCTGCTATATGTGTGCAGGGTTTGGTGTACGATTAGTCAGACATATCACTGAGACTGACTTGCTATCTGCCATATGTGTGCAGGGCTTGGTGTATGATTAGTCAGACATATCACTGAGACTGACTTGTTACCTGCTATATGTGTGCAGGGCTTGGTGTACGATTAGTCAGACATATAGCTGAGACTGACTTGTTACCTGCTATATGTGTGCAGGGCTTGGTGTACGATTAGTCAGACATATCACTGAGACTGACTTGCTATCTGCCATATGTGTGCAGGGCTTGGTGTATGATTAGTCAGACATATCACTGAGACTGACTTGTTACCTGCTATATGTGTGCAGGGTTTGGTGTACGATTAGTCAGACATATAGCTGAGACTGACTTGTTACCTGCTATATGTGTGCAGGGCTTGGTGTACGATTAGTCAGACATATACCTGAGACTGACTTGTTACCTGCTATATGTGTGCAGGGCTTGGTGTACAATCAGACATATAGCTGAGACTGACTTGTTACCTGCTATATGTGTGCAGGGCTTGGTGTACGATTAGTCAGACATATCATTGAGACTGACTTGTTACCTGCTATATGTGTTCAGGGCTTGGTGTAAGATTAGTCAGACATATCACTGAGACTGACTTGTTACCTGCTATATGTGTGCAGGGCTTGGTGTAAGATTAGTCAGACATATACCTGAGACTGACTTGTTACCTGCTATATGTGTGCACGGCTTGCTGTACGATTAGTTAGACATATACCTGAGACTGACTTGTTACCTGCTGTATAAGTGCAGGGCTTGGTGTACGATTAGTCAGACATAAAACTGAGACTGACTTGTTACCTGCTATATGTGTGAAGGGCTTGGTATACAATTAGTTAGACATATACCTGAGACTGACTTGTTACCTGCTATATGTCTGCAGGACTTGGTGTACAATTAGTCAGACATAACTGAGACTGACTTGTTACCTGCCATATGTGTGCAGGGCTGGATGTAAGATTAGTCAGACTTATACCTGAGACTGACTTGTTACCTTATATATGTGTGCAGGGCTGGGTGTACGATTAGTCAGACATATACCTGAGACTGACTTGTTACCTGCCATATGTGTGCAGGGCTTGGTGTACGATTAGTCAGACATATCACTGAGACTGACTTGTTACCTGCTATATGTGTGCAGGGCTTGGTGTATGATTAGTCAGACATATACTTGAGACTGACTTGTTACCTGCTATATGTGTGCTGGGCTTGGTGTACGATTATTCAGACATATCACTGAGACTGACTTGTTACCTGCTATATGTGTGCAGGGCTTGGTGTATGATTAGTCAGACATATACTTGAGACTGATTTGTTAACTGCTATATGTGTGCAGGGCTTGGTGTACGATTAGTCAGACATATCACTGAGACTGACTTGTTATCTGCCATATGTGTGCAGGGCTTGGTGTATGATTAGTCAGACATGTACCTGAGACTGACTTGTTACCTGCTATATGTGTGCAGGGTTTGGTGTACGATTAGTCAGACATATAGCTGAGACTGACTTGTTACCTGCTATATGTGTGCAGGGCTTGGTGTACGATTAGTCAGACATATACCTGAGACTGACTTGTTACCTGCTATATGTGTGCAGGGCTTGGTGTACAATCAGACATATAGCTGAGACTGACTTGTTACCTGCTATATGTGTGCAGGGCTTGGTGTACGATTAGTCAGACATATCATTGAGACTGACTTGTTACCTGCTATATGTGTTCAGGGCTTGGTGTAAGATTAGTCAGACATATCACTGAGACTGACTTGTTACCTGCTATATGTGTGCAGGGCTTGGTGTAAGATTAGTCAGACATATCACTGAGACTGACTTGTTACCTGCTATATGTGTGCAGGGCTTGGTGTATGATTAGTCAGACATATACTTGAGACTGATTTGTTAACTGCTATATGTGTGCAGGGCTTGGTGTACGATTAGTCAGACATATCACTGAGACTGACTTGCTACCTGCTATATGTGTGTAGAGCTTGGTGTACGATTAGTCAGACATATCACTGAGACTGACTTGTTACCTGCTATATGTGTGCAGGGCTTGGTGTACGATTAGTCAGACATATCACTGAGACTGACTTGTTACCTGCTATATGTGTGCAGGGCTTGGTGTACGATTAGTCAGACATATCACTGAGACTGACTTGTTACCTGCTATATGTGTGCAGGGCTTGATGTAAGATTAGTCAGACATATCACTGAGACTGACTTATTACCTGCTTTATGTGTGCAGGGCTGGGTGTACGATTAGTCAGACATATCATTGAGATTGACTTGTTACCTGCTATATGTGTGCAGGGCTTGCTGTACGATTAGTCAAACATATACCTGAGACTGACTTGTTACCTGCTATATGTGTGCAAGGCTTGGTGTACGATTAGTCAGACATATCACTGAGACTGACTTGTTACCTGCTATATGTGTGCAGGGCTTGGTGTACGATTAGTCAGACATATCACTGAGACTGACTTGTTACCTGCTATATGTGTGCAGGGCTTGGTGTACGATTAGTCAGACATCACTGAGACTGACTTGTTACTTGCTATATGTGTGCAGGGCTTGGTGTAAGATTAGTCAGACATATCACTGAGACTGACTTATTACTTGCTTTATGTGTGCAGGACTGGGTGTACGATTAGTCAGACATATCACTGAGACTGACTTGTTACCTGCTATATGTGTGCAGGGCTTGGTGTATGATTAGTCAGACATATCACTGAGACTGACTTGCTATCTGCCATATGTGTGCAGGGCTTGGTGTATGATTAGTCAGACATATACCTGAGACTGACTTGTTACCTGCTATATGTGTGCAGCCTAGGGCTTGGTGTACGATTAGTCAGACATATACCTGAGACTGACTTGTTACCTGCTATATGTGTGCAGGGCTTGCTGTACTATTAGTCAAACATATACCTGAGACTGACTTGTTACCTGCTATATGTGTGCAGGGCTTGCTGTACTATTAGTCAAACATATACCTGAGACTGATTTGTTACCTGCTATATGTGTGCAGGGCTTGGTGTACGATTAGTCAGACATATACCTGAGACTGACTTGTTACCTGCTATATGTGTGCAGGGCTTGGTGTATGATTAGCCAGACATATCACTGAGACCGACTTGCTATCTGCCATATGTGTGCAGGGCTTGGTGTACGATTAGTCAGACATAAAACTGAGACTGACTTGTTACCTGCTATAAGTGTGCAGGGCTTGGTGTACGATTAGTCAAACATATAATTGAGACTGACTTGTTACCTGCTATATGTGTGCAGGGCTTGGTGCACTATTAGTCAGACATATCACTGAGACTGACTTATTACCTGGTTTATGTGTGCAGGGCTGGGTGTTCGATTAGTCAGACATATCATTGAGATTGACTTGTTACCTGCTATATGTGTGCAGGGCTTGCTGTACGATTAGTCAAACATATACCTGAGACTGACTTGTTACCTGCTATATGTGTGCAAGGCTTGGTGTACGATTAGTCAGACATATCACTGAGACTGACTTGTTACCTGCTATATGTGTGCAGGGCTTGGTGTACGATTAGTCAGACATATCAATGAGACTGAGTTGTTACCTGCTATATGTGTGCAGGGCTTGGTGTACGATTAGTCAGACATATCACTGAGACTGACTTGTTACCTGCTATATGTGTGCAGGGCTTGGTGTACGATTAGTCAGACATCACTGAGACTGACTTGTTACTTGCTATATGTGTGCAGGGCTTGGTGTAAGATTAGTCAGACATATCACTAAGACTGACTTATTACTTGCTTTATGTGTGCAGGGCTGGGTGTACGATTAGTCAGACATATCACTGAGACAGACTTGTTACCTGCTATGTGTGTGCAGGGCTTGGTGTATGATTAGTCAGACATATCACTGAGACTGACTTGCTATCTGCCATATGTGTGCAGGGCTTGGTGTATGATTAGTCAGACATATACCTGAGACTGACTTGTTACCTGCTATATGTGTGCAGGGCTTGGTGTACGATTAGTCAGACATATCACTGAGACTGACTTGTTACCTGCTATATGTGTGCAGGGCTTGGTGTACGATTAGTCAAACATATACCTGAGACTGACTTGTTACCTGCTATATGTGTGCAAGGCTTGGTGTACGATTAGTCAGACATATCACTGAGACTGACTTGTTACCTGCTATATGTGTGCAGGGCTTGGTGTACGATTAGTCAGACATATCACTGAGACTGACTTGTTACCTGCTATATGTGTGCAGGGCTTGGTGTATGATTAGTCAGACATATCACTGAGACTGACTTGCTATCTGCCATATGTGTGCAGGGCTTGGTGTACGATTAGTCAGACATCACTGAGACTGACTTGTTACTTGCTATATGTGTGCAGGGCTTGGTGTAAGATTAGTCAGACATATCACTGAGACTGACTTATTACTTGCTTTATGTGTGCAGGGCTGGGTGTACGATTAGTCAGATATATCATTGAGACTGACTTGTTACCTGCTATATGTGTGCAGGGCTTGGTGTATGATTAGTCAGACATATACCTGAGACTGACTTGTTACCTGCTATATGTGTGCAGGGCTTGCTGTACTATTAGTCAAACATATACCTGAGACTGACTTGTTACCTGCTATATGTGTGCAGGGCTTGCTGTACTATTAGTCAAACATATACCTGAGACTGATTTGTTACCTGCTATATGTGTGCAGGGCTTGGTGTACGATTAGTCAGACATATACCTGAGACTGACTTGTTACCTGCTATATGTGTGCAGGGCTTGGTGTATGATTAGCCAGACATATCACTGAGACCGACTTGCTATCTGCCATATGTGTGCAGGGCTTGGTGTACGATTAGTCAGACATAAAACTGAGACTGACTTGTTACCTGCTATAAGTGTGCAGGGCTTGGTGTACGATTAGTCAAACATATAATTGAGACTGACTTGCTATCTGCCATATGTGTGCAGGGCTTGGTGTACGATTAGTCAGACATATACCTGAGACTGACTTGTTTACCTGCTATATGTGTGCAGGGCTTGGTGTACGATTAGTCAGACATATAATTGAGACTGACTTGCTATCTGCCATATGTGTGCAGGGCTTGGTGTACGATTAGTCAGACATAAAACTGAGACTGACTTGTTACCTGCTATAAGTGTGCAGGGCTTGGTGTACGATTAGTCAGACATATACCTGAGACTGACTTGTTACCTGCTATGTGTGCAGAGCTTTTTGTATGATTAGTCAGACATATACCTGAGACTGATTTGTTACCTGCTATATGTGTGCAGGGCTTTCTGTACGATTAGTCAGATATATACCTGAGACTGACTTTTTACCTGCTAAATGTGTGCAGGGCTTGGTGTACGATTAGTCAGACATATCACTGAGACTGACTTGTTACCTGCTATATGTGTGCAGGGCTTGGTGTACGATTAGTCAGACATATCACTGAGACTGACTTGCTATCTGCCATATGTGTGCAGGGCTTGGTATACGATTAGCCAGACATATACCTGAGACTGACTTGTTACCTGCTATATGTGAGCAGGGCTTGTTGTACGATTATTCAGACATATACCTGAGACTGATTTGTTACCTGCTATATGTGTGCAGGGCTTGGTGTACGATTAGTCAGACATATACCTGAGACTGACTTGTTACCTGCTATATGTGTGCAGGGCTTGGTGTATGATTAGCCAGCCATATACCTGAGACTGATTTGTTACCTGCTATATGTGTGCAGGGCTTGGTGTATGATTAGCCAGACATATAGCTGAGTCAAACATATACCTGAGACTGACTTGTTACCTGCTATATGTGAGCAGGGCTTGTTGTACGATTATTCAGACATATACCTGAGACTGATTTGTTACCTGCTATATGTGTGCAGGACTTGGTGTACGATTAGTCAGACATATCACTGAGACTGACTTATTACTTGCTTTATGTGTGCAGGGCTGGGTGTATGATTAGTCAGACATATCACTGAGACTGACTTGTTACCTGCTATATGTGTGCAGGGCTTGGTGTATGATTAGTCAGACATATCACTGAGACTGACTTGCTATCTGCCATATGTGTGCAGGGCTTGGTGTATGATTAGTCAGACATATACCTGAGACTGACTTGTTACCTGCTATATGTGTGCAGGGCTTGGTGTACGATTATTCAGACATATCACTGAGACTGACTTGTTACCTGCTATATGTGTGCAGGGCTTGGTGTACGATTAGTCAAACATATCACTGAGACTGACTTGTTACCTGCTATATGTGTGCAGGGCTTGGTGTACGATTAGTCAAACATATCACTGAGACTGACTTGCTATCTGCCATATGTGTGCAGGGCTTGGTATACGATTAGCCAGACATATACCTGAGATTGACTTGTTACCTGCTATATGTGAGCAGGGCTTGTTGTACGATTATTCAGACATATACCTGAGACTGATTTGTTACCTGCTATATGTGTGCAGGGCTTGGTGTACGATTTGTCAGACATATCACTGAGACTGACTTGTTACCTGCTATATGTGTACAGGGCTTGGTGTACGATTAGTCAGACATATACCTGAGACTGACTTGTTACCTGCTATATGTGTGCAGGGCTTGGTGTATGATTAGCCAGACATATACCTGAGACTGATTTGTTACCTGCTATATGTGTGCAGGGCTTGGTGTATGATTAGCCAGACATATAGCTGAGACTGATTTGTTACCTGCTATATGTGTGCAGGGCTATCTGTACGATTAGTCAGACATATACCTGAGACTGACTTTTTGCCTGCTAAATGTGTGCAGGGCTTGGTGTACGATTAGTCAGACATATCACTGAGACTGACTTGTTACCTGATATATGTGTGCAAGGCTTGGTGTACGATTAGTCAGACGTATCACTGAGACTGGCTTTCTATCTGCCATATGTGTGCAGGGGTTTGTATACGATTAGTCAGACATATACCCTAGACTGACTTGTTACCTGCTATATGTGTGCATGGCTTGATGTACAATTAGACATATACAGTAGCTGAGACTGACTTGTTACCTGCTATGTGTGCAGAGCTTGGTGTATGATTAGTCAGACATATACCTGAGACTGATTTGTTACCTGCTATATGTGTGCAGGGCTTTCTGTACGATTAGTCAGATATATACCTGAGACTGACTTTTTACCTGCTAAATGTGTGCAGGGCTTGGTGTACGATTAGTCAAACATATCACTGAGACTGACTTGCTATCTGCCATATGTGTGCAGGGCTTGGTATACGATTAGCCAGACATATACCTGAGACTGACTTGTTACCTTGCTATATGTGAGCAGGGCTTGTTGTACGATTATTCAAACATATACCTGAGACTGATTTGTTACCTGCTATATGTGTGCAGGGCTTGGTGTACGATTAGTCAGACATATACCTGAGACTGACTTGTTACCTGCTATATGTGTGCAGGGCTTCGTGTACGATTAGTCAGACATATACCTGAGACTGACTTGTTACCTGCTATATGTGTGCAGGGCTTGGTGTATGATTAGCCAGACATATACCTGAGACTGATTTGTTACCTGCTATATGTGTGCAGGGCTTGGTGTATGATTAGCCAGACATATAGCTGAGACTGATTTGTTACCTGCTATATGTGTGCAGGGCTATCTGTACGATTAGTCAGACATATACCTGAGACTGACTTTTTACCTGCTAAATGTGTGCAGGGCTTGGTGTACGATTAGTCAGACATATCACTGAGACTGACTTTTTACCTGATATATGTGTGCAGGGCTTGGTGTACGATTAGTCAGACGTATCACTGAGACTGGCTTTCTATCTGCCATATGTGTGCAGGGGTTTGTATACGATTAGTCAGACATATACCCTAGACTGACTTGTTACCTGCTATATGTGTGCAGGGCTTGGTGTACGAATACTCAAACATATAACTGAGACTGACTTTTTTTTTTTTTTTTTAATTTATTGTTTCTTTATTTTCCAATTGTGCAGTACATTATATAGATCACATATACAACCAGTCTATATCTTCTTTGAAATATCCCATATCATACACATAAATGACTTATGTCCAATTAGGAAAAATCCTGAGATGATGTTTCAAAATATACCTGAAATAGTAACAGAAAAACAACAACAATACACTGTTTCATGGCTCTCCTACAGGAGATTGCCTAAATGTCAACTAGCATAGGTATAAATTGCAATAAACAAAATAACACAATTTAACAAATTCAGGGGTTTACAATATAAATATCGTATATTAACATCCACGAGACTGTACTTGTGGAAGGGGAGATCAATTGTCTGGGGTTACATAAGTTAGTACAATTACTAACACTCTCAATATTTTAAGGCCCCCAAAATGTAATTTGCCCAATATCTAGGTAACCTGGAGATGAATCACAAGAAACAAAATTGTACACATTGACCCATATCGGTCTTGACATTATATGAATCTCTCAATACCCTCGGCCAAACCATATCTATGGGAGGGATGTCATGATATCTAAAATTATTCAAGGATGGATAGCTATTAATACTCACATTAATATTGATTTTTTTTTTTTTTTAAAGTACCTCACATAATAGGAACACAAGACTATTCCCATTTTTTATATACTATGTATAAATTGCTCCCAAAGGAACATCATGTCATGGAAAAAGTCCATTTGGCCTATCTTAAAATAATGATATCTCTCTAGGATCAGAGTATATGAAACCTGATCAACCCATTGACGGATAGTAGGTATTGATGAACTCTTCCAAAATGTAGGGATTAATCTTTTAGCCGTATTTATTAGAATTTGATATAAATGCCTTCTAATCTTACATGGGATTTCCGAAATATCGTTAAATAAAACTATTTTTGGTGAGAGCTCCCATTGGGTACCTACAACACGGCAGGCTATTGTGTGGACTTGTGTCCAAAAGGGCTTGATCATCTCACAATCCCACCATATGTGATACATAGTACCTGTGTGTCCACAGCCTCTCCAGCACTTATCACTAGCATTTTTAAACATGTATTTTAATCTGCTGGGGGTTAAATACCACCTAGTACTGATCTTTAAATTTGTTTCTAACCCCATGGCAGAGTGAGCAGATTTAGACGTATATTTAAGCCATAGGGACCATTGTCTAGCCGAAAAGCTTAAATTCATATCTTTCTCCTATTTACAAGTATAAATCGGCAGACCAGGGTAATGAGATTTAAGAAGGCATCGATACATCAAAGAGATGACCCTTTGTGGATGTGTGGCTGAAGTGCAGAAAGATTCAAATGTTGTAAGGCTTCTCACCATGTTTTTATATGATTTGTGAGTAATTAGGAAGTGTCTCACCTGGTGGTAAAACAACCAGGAGTTAAACAGTGTCAACCCCTTTTCCAATAAAATATCTCTAGTTGATAACTAGTTATTTGTCAATAGTGAATGTATTGGGACATGATTCCGCAGGGAGTACGGTATTGTTGTCATACCTAACGTCTTTTGTGAAGTTACTGGGAGTTCCCTATTTGGGCATAAAATAGTTAATGGTGAATATTTCATAGTAATCAAACAGAATTTGTCTCTTATTAGTACCCAATCAGACCATACCTCCTTTAATATTGGATACACATCTAGTAAATCTTCTGGAGGTTTTTGTGGGGCCCAGCATATACTACCTAGGTGTGGGGTTTTCAACAGTTGCGACTCTAGGCAAACACATCTTTTATAAGAATTTTCTCCTTGTCTACACCAATCGATTATACGATTAAGTGATATAACTTGTTTGTATAAATAAATGTGGGGAACACCTAAACCTCCCTCATCTCTATGGATGTACATGGTACTTTTTGCTATTCTAGGGGGCCTGCGGTGCCAAATGTACGTGTCTATAATAGACTGAAGTTTCCTTAGATATCCCCTAACTCCGGGAATTGGGAGGGCCTGCATTACATATAGAGCATTTGGCAGAAGTGTCATTTTTGCAGCTGCAATTCTACCCAACCAAGAAATGTTTTTTGGAAGCCAAGAAGATGTCAGTTGTGAAAATTCCTCCACTAGTCGACCATAATTCAGTTTACATAGGTCATCATGTTGTGGGGATAAAAAAATTCCCAGGTATTTCAACCCCCTATTTTGTATTTTATAGGAATATTTTTGATTAAGTGTTGCAATGTCTCTGCTAGATAAATTTATTGGGAGTAATTCCGATTTACTATGATTAATCAAAAAATTTGAGACTTCACTGAATGCCCCCAGTTCACGTTGAGCTATCAATAAGGACTGGTCGGGTGCTGTTAGTGTCATTAAGACATCATCAGCGAACATTGCTAATTTATAAATTTCATTGTTTACCGTAATACCTAGTATCTCCGAGTTATTACGAATTCTTTCCGCCAAAGGTTCTAGGGACAATACAAATAATAAGGGGGATAAGGGGCAACCCTGGCGTGTACCATTTCGAATTTCAAATTGATCGGACAATGTCCCATTTACTTTGACCTGGGCAGTTGAATTGGAGTAGAGGGCAAAAATTTTATTAATAAATAAAGTTGGGAATCCAAATTTTTGAAGAGTAGCTTTCAAAAAAGTCCAATCTAGCCTATCAAAAGCTTTTTCAGCGTCTGTAGATAGGAGTACTGATTGAATGTTGGAGTTTTTGACATATTCCATAAGGTGTACAACCTTACAAATATTATCTCTAGCTTCGCGCTGCGGAACGAAACCCACTTGGTCATGATGGACTAAACTAGGAAGGAATTTATTTATTCTAGCTGCTAAAATTTTTGCGTAGAGTTTTAGATCAACATTTAACAGGGAAATGGGCCGATAATTTGCTGGGGAGGTTGGGGATTTGCCTGGTTTAGGCATAACTGAAATATGCGCCTGCATCATCGTATCTGGAAAAGGTTCAGAGCTAGAGACATTGTTAAATAGATTGAGAAGGTGTGGGATTAAATGTGACTGAAAGGTCTTATAATACCTATTTGTAAAGCCGTCTGGACCAGGAGCTTTGTCTGGCTTCATATCTTTAATAGCATCTAAGATTTCTTTACTAGAGATAGGGGAATTTAAAAAGTCTCTGTCATCAGGTTGTAGCCTGGGGAGTCTCATAGTCTCTAAATATTCATCACATAATATCTTGTGTGTGTCTATGTTCCTGTGAGGGAACAAGTTATATAGTTTGTGGTAAAATGAGTTAAAAACTTTTCCTATTGACCTTGTATCTTCTATAGCATTTCCCTGACGTGAGTCTAAAGAATGAATGTATGTATGTAAAGATTTCTTCTTTAAAGCCCTGGCCAATAACTTGCCTGATCTATTACCTTCCCCATAGTATTTTTGTTTAACATACAACTGGAACCGTTGAGATTCAATTTGTAAATATTGAGAGAGATTCTTACGCTTTTTTCTAGGGAGTCTAGAAGGGAATGGTCTTTTGGGTTTAATTTTAAAAGGTAATCTGCCTCCGAGACTTCTTGTGCTAATTTAGTATACTGCAGTAGAGACTGTTTACGCTTGTAGGCCTTGATTTTAATAACCCCCCCCCCCCCCCCAATAAAAGCTTTATGCGCTTCCCAGATTGTGGAGTAATTATGTTCCGGAAAACTATTAAGGGAAAAATACAATTCTAGTTGCTCATTTATTTTTTCTAAGATTAGTGGGTCAGATAGTAAGGAATCGTCTAGCCGCCATATAAAAGACCATTGTAATATACACTCTACAGCGGAATGATCCGACCAAGATGTATGCTTTATATAGACAGTTCGGACTAGCGAGAGCGCTAAGTGATCAACTAATATATAGTCAATCCTTGAATGACTTTTTGTGGACTGGAGAAGAAAGTATAATCCTTCAGTTTCGGGTGGAGATATCTCCAGGTGTCGTGGAGTGTTAGGGATTTCATCTCACTCCATATTGAGGAGAGCAATTTATAATTAACCCGGGCATTTGGGTTTGAACTATCCAATTCAGGGTCTAATGGGATATTAAGGTCCCCTGCTACCATCAGAGGTCCCTTTTGGATATCAGTAATCCTAATAGCTATTCAAGAAATAAATTTGTCCTGACCTGTATTTGGGGCATATAGATTTACTATGGTGACGGGTTTACCAAACAACAGGCCCACAACTCCCAAATATCTGCCTTCCTTGTCTTTATCTACTTGCAATAGTTTAAACGATATTGACTTATGGATAAGTATACTAACTCCATTTGTTTTCTTTGCAATGTTAGTACTGTGATATTGCTGGGGGTAATGGGACAAAAAATATTTAGGTACTGTACTACCTTTAAAGTGTGTCTCCTGTAGTAATAAGATGTGACCTCCTCTTTTCCTAAGATCCCTTAAAGCTAGACTCCGCTTATTGGGACAATTAAGGCCTTTAACATTTTGTGTAATTATATGTATTTTTTGCTCAGCTACTGGCATCTTTACCTCGATCAATTATTAGCCATAATTTGCAAAATCCCCCTGAATAGAACACAACACAATAAAACAAAAACATTAAACCCATAAACACAAAAACTGTAAGTACACAACAGGTGCAACAATTATATGAGAGGAACTGGATCCTCTAAGAATAGGAGAAAAAGTCTCCAAATGGGCAAGATTATATACAGTGAACTAGTATAAAGCACCACTCAATCTATGTCCAGCAAGGTAAGGTGGTCTTTTTTTATTTGTGTCCATCCCAAGATGTAATGTCCAAACATGTCCCAGGCAATTTAAAAATGGGACTCAATATACCTAGTCATCTAGGTTGATCCCCCCCTCCCGTTCACATAACACAACATGGCAACAGTCCTCGGTTACGCCGTTATACAAGCAATAGCACAAAGCCAAAAACATGCTTCTCCTCTGCCATACTTGGTGCAAATAGCATTGTGCCAGATAGCTGCCAGGGGAATGTTGCCAAATAACAAGACCTGCAAAGAAAAAGGGTTACCATGTTACAATTACCGTCCTAGGGCTATCAGCCTGGTGTACCAGTGGTTCCTAGACCTTGCTTGGTCTTACTAATCTTCTTCACAGAGGCCTCTTGCCATTCTCCTCTTTGTGGAAGAGGTGGCAGGTGAAACGATCTAGATGTTGTAGATTGATTAGTGTCCTCATGTAGTTCCGGTGTGATGATCTCTAGCTCTTTACAGATGCGGCTAATGTCCTCTTGAGAGTGGCAAATCAACTTTCTGCCTTTCCAGGTAATTTGAAGGTGAAACGGATGACCCCATCTATAGGGGATATTCAGATGTCTCAATTTGGTCGTCAGCGGTCTGAGCTCTCTCCTTTTTAGCAAGGTTCTCTGTGTTAGATCTTCAAACACTTGAACAGGGTCAGATTTGAACTTTATCGGATATTTTTGTCTTGCCTTCTTCATAATTTCTTCCTTTAAAGGATAATTAGTGACCTTAACAATCACATCCCTAGGTGGCTGGTCTCCCAGCGGTTTAGCCCTCAAAGCTCGATGAAAGCGGTCTAAGGCAACTGTAGCATCATCTCCTGTATCCAATAAAAATGTAAAAAGTCCCTGTATATAAGATTCAAGGTTTGCGGGTGGCACAGTTTCAGGGATTCCCCTGATCCTTATATTACCTCGGCAACCCCTATTCTCTAGTTCGTCAATTTTGTTCTCCATCTGGGCTATAGTCGCATCCTGCTGGACTGTTTTGTCTCTAAGAAATGCAATATTGGAATAGGATATATCTGATTGACCTTCCAGCTTTTCTACTCTCTGACCAATTTCTGTAATTTCTTTTTTTACCTCTGCAATCTCCTCACGTATACATTGTTTGACTTGACTAATTAGGGAAGAAAAGTCTTTCTTGGAGGGCAGAGAGTCCAATAATGCCTTAGGTATCGTTATGGCAGGAGTTTGAGTATCAGGTTCAGAGTCAGAGGAAGATGAGGGAGACCTGGAGTTTCTGCCAGTATGTTTAGGTGGCGCTGCCGTTGGGGTCTCCAAGGTTTTAAAAAAATTATTCATTGAGGGACTAGGTCCTGTTTTTTTTGCTACCTTCTCAGGTTTATTCCCCTTCTTAGGCGACATAATAAAATCTTTAAACACCTACACGTCACTTCTGTTATTATATTAGAAAGTCACAACAGCAACTATAGGAGAAAAGCTTCTGACAAACAAAGTATAGGAGAGACCTTTGCAAACCTAGATCTATGTATTAATATAGTGTCTTTTGAGCTGACTACTGCACTCCCCCATAGGGAAAGAAAGCATCCGGTTTTAAGAGGCAACTGTAAAATTATCCCCTTGTTATATAAAACAGTCCAGAACAGAAGGTGTTAATATCTCATTACATTCATAAGCAGGCATTATCTCTTGCAGCTGACTGTGTCTCTGGGGTTTTTGAACTGCGTGCAGTTTAGAACAGGCGCCATTTTAAAATACAGTGATGTTAGTAAATGTATCTTACCACGATATTCCTCTTCTGCTGGCTTTGCATCTTAGGCATACAAAGATCCTCACTGCGTCAGGGGATTACCGGTACTGTCCGATCCCAGCTCTTTGCGCCTGCAATGTTAATCATGGACGGCTGCCCACGTGGAGCGCATCTCTATAATGACGGCCACATAAAAGTCCGGTCTTCATTCGAGCCGATCTGAAAAATGACCAGCGCCTTGACCCTGCTGTGTTATCCCATGTTTGTGCCCCTAAATGGGCAGGTGTTTTTAAGTTTGAGCGGTGCTTTCCCTTCTTAGGCCCAAAAGGGAGCTAGGAGCTCACATAAGTGCAGCCATCTCTTGTGAGCGCTGGCTCCGCCCCCGAGACTGACTTTTTACCTGCTAAATGTGTGCAGGGCTTGGTGTACGATTAGTCAGACATATACCTGAGACTGACTTGTTACCTGCTATATGTGTGCAGGGCTTGGTGTACGATTATTCAGACATATCACTGAGACTGACTTGTTACCTGCTATATGTGTGCAGGGCTTGGTGTACGATTAGTCAGACATATCACTGAGACTGACTTGTTACCTGCTATATGTGTGCAGGGCTTGGTGTACGATTATTCAGACATATCACTGAGACTGACTTGTTACCTGCTATATGTGTGCAGGGCTTGGTGTACGATTAGTCAGACATATACCTGAGACTGACTTGTTACCTGCTATATGTGTGCAGGGCTTGGTGTACGATTATTCAGACATATCACTGAGACTGACTTGTTACCTGCTATATGTGTGCAGGGCTTGGTGTACGATTATTCAGACATATCACTGAGACTGACTTGTTACCTGCTATATGTGTGCAGGGCTTGGTGTACGATTAGTCAGACATATCACTGAGACTGACTTGTTACCTGCTATATGTGTGCAGGGCTTGGTGTACAATCAGACATATAGCTGAGACTGATTTGTTACCTGCTATATGTGTGCAGGGCTTGGTGTACAATTAGACATATACCTGAGACTGACTTGTTACCTGCTATATGTGTGCAGGGCTTGGTGTACAATCAGACATATAGCTGAGACTGATTTGTTACCTGCTATATGTGTGCAGGGCTTGGTGTACAATTAGACATATACCTGAGACTGACTTGTTACCTGCTATATGTGTGCAGGGCTTGGTGTACAATCAGAAATATAGCTGAGACTAATTTGTTACCTGCTATATGTGTGCAAGGCTTGGTGTACAATCAGACATATAGCTGAGAGTGATTTGTTACCTGCTATATGTGTGCAGGACTTGGTGTACGATTAGTCAGACATATAACTGAGACTGACTTGTTACCTGCTATATGTTTGCAGGGCTTGGTGTACGATTAGTCAGACATATACCTGAGACGGACTTGTTACCTGCTATATGTGTGCAGGACTTGGTGTATGATTAGTCAGACATATAACTGAGACTGACTTGTTACTTGCTATATGTGTGCAGGACTTGATGTACGATTAGTCCGACATATACCTGAGACTGATTTGTTACCTCCTGTGTGTGCAGAGCTTGGTGTACGATTAGTCAGACACTTACTGTATGTAATTATTTGTTAACTCCCTGTGGGCTGCCCAAGTACTCAAGGCCTTTTCTTTTCCCTGCTTCTGATTGGATAAGATCTCAGAAAAAAGTCTGAAGCTGATAGGTCACCAGAATACAGATAAACTAGTGTTTGTTCCCACAAGCTGGTTTCACTACTGGAATTAATATGTCTTAGAAATAGGTTCCTGTATCATTAATCATGTTATATCTTTTTGCATGAAAAAAATGTCTAGTTAAGAACTGTTCTTTTTGAAACTAATGGTAAGTGGATTCCTGTGCCATAAGGTAGAAGAGTTAATAAGGAGGAGTGTCACAGCTCTATTGGTTAACAGTACAACTCCCCACAGAAATAATGCGGATGTGCATTTTTATATTGGAGAAATAAAAAAATGACATCCCTTTAAAGGAACATAAAGCTAAATTATTTCTTTAGAAATGAGTATAGTGCATGCAATTAGGAGCACTGGATGGGGTTATTACTGACAGCAGCTCTTCTCTCTGTAAGCACAGCGCAGTGGGTGCTTTTACAGTATAGAGCACTGACATAGCCCACAGGCGATTAGTAGGTACATTTTAATGTATAGCATAGCCAAGGGACAACCTAGGTTACACACGGACATGTCTCACCTAAGATATATACATATTAATATGTGTGGTGTCTGTTCAGGAGGCACATTTACTTTATTCTTGGGTCTTTATTTAAAAGCTAAGATTTTTATTCATTTTGTTCCCATATCTTTACACCTTTTTTCTGCAGTGGCTAGTACACAATATTTTGGTATGCAGAGTGCACTCTAAGCTCCAACTCCTTTAGTTATAGTAGAAACATTTTCTGTGCGCTATGGGGGTTTAGGTGCTGATATGCTTCTTTATATGGGCTGATATTTAGCAGCGGGCGGGTGCATTATTATCGGTGGTTAAGCAGTTAAATTATTTCCTTCCTTTGCTTGTGCTCCTATTTTCTTCTCCGATACAGTGGTCGGTCACAGCATCTCTCCAGCTGCTTCGCCTATATCTACACAAGTTTTTGTGTCAGAGGGGCAGAGTACCCTGGACATTAAGAGCTTGAGGTCATATGTTGCTGACAGGGCATTTACACTAACTTCTGTTAATATTTTCCACTCTTGCACAATATTTGTACATTTTTTCTGCTAAAAGCTGTAAAATTGTTGTGTTCTTTTATGTGTTTCTATTTTATTTAGTTATGGAGTCAAATAAAGCTATCCCCTCAGGAACGGTCTTAGACTCTTTAGAAGTGAGATCAACAGGCCATATTTTTTCACAAGTTGTCTGTGTGTTTTTCAAAACTGTTTTATGGCTAGATTTAAAGTTTGGCGTTAGCCGTCAAAACCAGCGTTAGGGGCTCCTAACGCTGGTTTTGGGCTACCGCTGGTATTTAGAGTCAGTCAGGAAAGGGTCTAACGCTCAATTTGCAGCCGCGACTTTTCCATACCGCAGATCCCCTTACGTCAATTGCGTATCCTATCTTTTCAATGGGATCTTTCTAACGCTGGTATTTAGAGTCGTGGCTGAAGTGAGCGTTAGAAATCTAACGACAAAACTCCAGCTGCAGGAAAAAGCCAGGAGTTAAGAGCTTTCTGGGCTAACGCCGGTTCATAAAGCTCTTAACTACTGTGCTCTAAAGTACACTAACACCCATAAACTTCCTATGTACCCCTAAACCAAGGTCCCCCCACATCGCCGCCACTCTATTAAATTTTTTTAACCCCTAGTCTGCCGACCGCACACCGCCGCCACCTACGTTATCCCTATGTACCCCTAATCTGCTGCCCCTAACACCGCTGACCCCTATATTATATTTATTAACCCCTAATCTGCCACCCCAAACGTCGCCGCCACCTATCTACACTTATTAACCCCTAATCTGCCGACCGGACCTCACCGCTACTATAATAAAGTTATTAACCCCTAATCCGCCTCACTCCCGCCTCAAAAACCCTATAATAAATAGTATTAACCCCTAAAGCTAAGTCTAACCCTAACACTAACACCCCCTAAATTAAATATAATTTAAATCTAACTAAATAAATTAACTCTTATTAAATAAATTATTCCTATTTAAAGCTAAATACTTACCTGTAAAATAAATCCTAATATAGCTACAATATAAATTATAATTATATTGTAGATTTTTTAGGATTAATATTTATTTTACAGGCAACTTTGTATTTATTTTAACCAGGTACAATAGCTATTAAATAGTTAATAACTATTTAATAGTTACCTAGTTAAAGTAATTACAAAATTACCTGTAAAATAAATCCTAACCTAAGTTACAATTAAACCTAACACTACACTATCAATAAATTAATTAAATAAATTACCTACAATTATCTACAATTAAACCTAACACTACACTATCAATAAATTAATTAAATAAAATACCTACAATTACATAAACTAACTAAAGTACAAAAAATAAAAAAAGAACTAAGTTACAAAAAATAAAAAAATATTTACAAACATTATAAAAATATTACAACAATTTTAAGCTAATTACACCTACTCTAAGCCCCCGAATAAAATAACAAAGCCCCCCAAAATAAAAAAATGCCCTACCCTATTCTAAAATACATATAGAAAATCTCTTTTACCTTACCAGCCCTTAAAAGGGCCTTTTGCAGGGTATGCCCCAAAGAATTCAGCTCTTTTGCCTGTAAAATAAAACATACAATACCCCCCCCAAAATTACAACCCACCACCCACATACCCCTAATCTAACCCAAACCCCCCTTAAATAAACCTAACACTAAGCCCCTGAAGATCTTCCTACCTTATCTTCACCACGCCGGGTATCACCGATCAGTCCAGGCTCCGAAGTCTTCATCCAAGCCCAAGCGGGGGCTGAAGATGTCCATGATCCGGATGAAATCTTCATCCTATCTGGGCAGAAGAGGAGATCCGGACCGGTAGACATCTTCATCCAAGCGGCATCTTCTATCTTCTTCCATCCGACGACGAGCGGCTCCATCTTCAAGACCTCCGGAGCGGATCCATCCTCTTCTTCCAAAGTCCTAACACAGAATGAAGGTTCCTTTAAGGGACGTCATCCAAGATGGCGTCCCTCGAATTCCGATTGGCTGATAGGATTCTGTTCCGATCAGCCAATAGAATGCGAGCTCAATCTGGCTGATTGGATCAGCCAAACGGATTGAACTTGAATCTGATTGGCTGATTCCATCAGCCAATCAGAATTTTCCTACCTTAATTCCGATTGGCTGATAGAATCCTATCAGCCAATCGGAATTCGAGGGACGCCATCTTGGATGACGTCCCTTAAAGGAACCTTCATTCTGTGTTAGGACGTCGGAAGAAGAGGATGGATCCGTTACGGAATAGTTTTTTTCCAAGAGCCATCACTCTGCTAACTTTAATAACTTTTAAAAATCTCTCTTATGCTCATAGCCTTTTTTAATTTTTATCCTTCTGATGATTAGATCTCTTTATTATAATGAAGAAAGTGCTAAATTAATGGTCTTAATTTAATTTATTGATTATCCTGTTAATGGTTCTTTTTCACCTCACTCTATATTCACATAACACATATAATATAAAATACACATATGATTCATATAAAACACTCATGATTCACATCATATATATAATGCAAATATACACATATGTGTGCAAGATGACTAATTTTTTACACATATATATACTTTTTTGTATGGAACTGATTTTTTTTTTACTTGCACTTTATTACACTTGCATTGTACTTACTTTTGTGGTATAGAAATGTTTTGCACAAGTCACTTGAATTTTTTTGCTATCTATTAGTTTTACCATTATAGTGCTATCTATGTATAGGATTGGTTAGATTTTCAAATATAATTTCGTTGTCTCTGTTTTCCTACTTTGTACAATGACAATAAAACGAATCTAATCTGGGGGCGGAGCGAGCAGCCGAGCATAATGGCCGCATTCTAGTGAAGCTCTGAATGCGGGCCGGTTATTATCGCTTCTAAAAACGATACCTTGCCCTAATGATAAGCCCCAAACAACTTCCAGCTATAGTTGACTCCTGGCAGCCGCTTTCGTGAAACTAGCAACTAAACTCCTGACAGGGAGCGCCATCGGAGCGAACACTCAGGTTTGCGGCCTTCACCGCGCCTGTCATTTCTGCAATCCGGATCACGTCCTTACGGCATACGGTCTGGGATTAAACAGACACAAGGGCAACGGCAGACGCCGCACGAGAGGCTCACAGGACAGCTTGCTTAACAGCGCAAGAAACCGGGAACACCTGTCGCTACAACCTAGGAAATCCCCAGAGGTCAGACCACGCTGTGAGGCCTGCGGTAAGACACAAACGAAATACACCTTACGCTCAACTTTTGAGGCCACACAATAGCAGGCAGGATACACGCTCACATCTAAAACGGACTTAAAATATATCATAGCCTACAGACTGCATGCATATATGGGACTTTGCAACTATATACAGAGCGCTGTTAAATGCGCACTCCTGGGGTAACCAATTACCGGAAACGTTCCTCCATTACCCTGCTCTATGCCCTGCCACGTAGAAAACTTTCCCACAGATGAGAAGTGTACTTCACAAGTATCGATATACCCAAGAAAGTTTGAACACTTTCCTTATGCCAAGTACTAAGGCACCCTGTAAGATGCATTCTTCATATATACTAATTAACCATCTTGACATGTAATGCAAGACTCACTACTGAACGTGCATCTCTTGATATGTCAGTGCTCATAAGATTCCCCTGGAAGCTACTATAGCGACATTTCTGCTGATCTATCCTGGTTTGCCATCCTAAACAACAGCAGCAAAGCAGAAGCCTGTGAAACACCAAGTGTCCCTGAACACTATACAACTCAGTAGACAGATAACCGTTTCAGAGACACTAGGGGGGCCTAATACGTTTGAGCCCCAGGCTTATGGAAAACAATACCTTAGCCAAAGCTCTAATAGCACACATTGATAGCAAAGGTTACAAGGCAAATGACATATGTTTCTGGGACATATATTCCTAAATTTGTGACTCCAGACAAAACACTCCTCATGCACGTACCCCTGTCCCTTTTCCCGCCATACTATAGTGTGGTGGGTCATACCCCACTCTCCCTTTTCCGCAATTGCCCTGTGAGGGTAAACTCCCTAGGGGGTGCGGTGTGTTGAGATACCACAAGTCAGACCCTGCAGCTTACTACCATCTTCAGGCATTATGTCACAGAGGAAAAATACTCGTCAAGATAAGCCGCAAAAGCTTTCACAAGCTAACCAGCCTGCAGTACACACTTTTTTTAAACACACAGATCCTCTACCCACGACTAGAGTGACAGACCCCTTGCTGGCCACTATGGAAGAGGATCAGGATAGCTGCGCATCTATAACCACTGAAGCTGTAACTGCTATTACGGCCCTAGAAGATGACACACCAATAACATATAAAGCCATTGTAACCTTAATTGAACAGGTTAAGACATGCATCAAAGACGAATGTGCTGACCTGAAAAAAGAGATCAGGGACTTAGGTCATAGGGTGGACACCTTAGAAGAGCACGAATTCGTAGTGGCTCAAAAATTAGCACATCTCTCAACAAATCAAGCTCAACAAGACCAACACATCACAGAACTCGAAGATAAAATTGATGATTTAGAAAACCGCACTAGAAGGGGAAACCTCCGCTTTAGGGGGATACCGGAATCGGTAGAAAGCACTGAACTCCGCGAATACCTCCAAGCCCTATTCGCAGACATATTAGGGAACAATCTCCCTGAAAACTCTGAAATCCCACTAGATAGAGCTCACAGGGCATTACGACCAAAGCCCCCTGATGACTCCCCTCAAAGAGACATAGTAGTCCATTTTCAAAATTATAACCAAAAAGAGGAAATATACAACGCCGCTAGGAAGAAACAAGTCATACATTTCCAGGACCATCGAATCCAAGTATATCAGGATTTATCACTCAGAACACTACAGAAGAGACGGGATTTCCAACCCCTAACATCACATCTCCGCTCACTCCATATCCCTTATAGATGGGGATTTCCCACTTCAGTAATAGTGATGAAAAACGGGAGGAAAATGGAATGCTCCTCACCATCTGACATTCACAGATTCTGTACCATTATAAAAATCTCTTTACCGGATTTAACAAATCTTCAACCTCCACAAAGGCAACAGGGTGGTATCGACAGCCCCAAATCTCAATGGAGACCAGGTCCAGACACCAACTCCAGACAGAATAAAAGGAGACAAGTAACTCCCACCAGCTCTGAACACATGGACTCAGACTCTGTCAGATGAGTAAATGTATTGATCTTTCTCACATGGTTTTCTTCTTCCCACCAGGCTCTGAACATTATTCCTAAGATGCCAATTTTGCATAGACTAATGTGCTATTATTTTTTGTAGATACTCTTCTCATATCAAGTTAAACTTTTACTAAACCAAGTTCTGTTTTGTTATGCATTGAGTTTAAAATGTTATTTATGGTATGGTTACTTGCATTTTTTTGTAAAGTTGATGTTCCATTTATATACTCATACCAGGCCACAAAATAACTTCTCTCCACGGCTATCTCCTAGACCTTACTAACTGACCTGACTATCTCTTGCCTTGAGACCTCAGGGCTGGACTTACACACACGCTCTCACAGAGGAATTTTAAGGTTTTGCTAAACCAAGTTCTGTTTTGTTATGCATTGAGTTTAAAATGTTATTTATGATATGATTACTTGCATTTTCTTGTAAAGCTGTTGTTCCATTTTTGTGCACATACCAGGCCACAAAATAACTTCTCTATCTGCTATACCATACTAACCGACCTGACTATCTCTTACCTTGGAACCCCGGGGCGAGACTTACACACACGCTCTCTCAGAGGAATTCCCTCCTATATTTTATAAACTCCCTTTCTCGCAACCTAGATCACAAACGGAATTAAATGATACCAGGACGCACTGACTAATCAGATGGTCTTGATTGCATGACTCTTGATTGACCCTATGACCTGGATAGTGTGTATAAAACTCAGCATTTCTGAGAAATCGTCTTCTTCAGTTGACTGCACAAAAGACCCGCATAGCGCTCTCCACTAACCCCAAGGCACTCTTAGATAAAACACAAGACAACCGACTGTACTCTTAAAGCTAGAACAACTTACGAGAGCCATCTGTCCCCTTTTACCGGGCTCATTTTACGCCTAACTAGATTACGCACGCACTGACTTGCTTCACATCAATACCCGGCCTGTAATAATAGCTCCTAAATATACAAGCACAGGTTACGAATTGATAATCTGTTATATGTATCTTTTTTTTTCTACTTCTCTTTCTCCCTATCAGTTTCAAATTTGTACTGTATATTAATGCTATTTGAATTAATATTGCTAAATATATTGCAAACTGTTCTATTATTCTTCTTAAGTCATAATTTTTCCTTACCCATTCCCCATCCCAACTAATAACCTTTGAATAACACCTTGTTACCTGTCCCTCCTATACACTACCAACAAAACCCTCCCATCCCCCTCCCTAGCGTCCCGTCTGGTCTTGCGGTGACTGTTGGATAAGTAGCCCTAGTCACCGGGCACTAGGATGGCACCCGGAACACGCCACAATGAGGAAACTTTACTCATAGCCACACAAAACGTTAAGGGCTTTCTCTCAGCGGAAAAGCGCTCTATCGCATTTCATGATTTCCATAAACGAAAAATTGACATCATTATGACTCAGGAAACACACTTCAAAAAAATTTGCGAGCCAATTTTATCTAAGAGATATTATGACCAACACCATTGTAGCTCAGGTACACATAGAAAAAACGGGGTTAGCATCTCGTTTAGACGTGGTTTCCCTTTTGAATTACTGCAGAAACATACCGACAGCGAGGGCAGAATACTAATCTTAGTTGGCCTATGCTATGGTGCCCCACTTACTCTGGTAAACACCTATACCCCAAATAGACCCACCCCTAACTTTTTTAAACTCCTAGCTAACAAAATTCTGGTTCTAGCTAAAGGACCCATCATTGTTGGTGTAGATCTTAATTTCCCCATGAACCCAACACTGGATACATCCAGTGGGAAATCATACCTCCGAAATAATACTCTTAACTCCAACTGCGCAGCCCTGCGAACGATTAACTTATTTGACACGTGGAGAGTAGTACATACTAATAGAAAAGACTACACTTTTCTCTTGTTAAGTGTGTTCAGTCCACGGGTCATCCATTACTTATGGGATATATTCTCCTTCCCAACAGGAAGTTGCAAGAGGATCACCCAAGCAGAGCTGCTATATAGCTCCTCCCCTCACATGTCATATCCAGTCATTCTCTTGCAACTCTCAACAAAGAAGGAGGTCGTGAGAGGAGTTAGGAGTTTTTTACTTAATTATTCTTCAATCAAAAGTTTGTTATTTTAAATGGCACCGGAGTGTGCTGTTTTTTCTCTCAGGCAGTATTTAGAAGAAGAATCTGCCTGCGTTTTCTATGATCTTAGCAGACGTAACTAAGATCCACTGGCTGTTCTCGTACATTCTGAGGAGTGGGGTAACTTCAGAAAAGGGAATAGCATGCGGGGTCACCTGCAAATGAGGTATGTGCAGCAAAATATTTTCTAAGGAATGGAATTGACTAAGAAAACACTGCTGATACCCATATGATGTAAGTACAGCCTTAAATGCAGTAGTAGCGACTGGTATCAGGCTGATAAATGTATGCGCAGTAGAGTTATTTTCTAGGGAATGGAATTTGACTGAGAAAATAATGTTAATACTGAAATAATGTATGAGCCTTAACTGCAGTAGAAGCGACTGGTAGCAGGCTTAGTGATAACTTTACATAACACTTGAAATGTTTGTTTTTAAAACGTTTACTGGCATGTTAATCGTTTTGTGAGGTACTTGGTGATAAATCTTTTGGGGCATGATTTTTTTCCACATGGCTAATGTATATTCTGCATAGAAACCGTTATACAGGTCTCCCACTGTTGTAATATGAGTGGGAGGGGCCTTTTTTTAGCGCCTTGTTGCGCAGTTAAAATTCAATCACAGTCTTCCTGCTTCTTCCTTCTTGATCCAGGACGTCTCCAGAGAGCTCAGGGGTCTTCAAAATTTATTTTGAGGGAGGTAATCAGTCACAGCAGACCTGTGACAGTGTGTTTGACTGTGATAAAAACGTTAACTGTTGAATTGATTATCCGTTTTTGGGTATTAAGGGGTTAAATCATCCTTTTGCTAGTGGGTGCAATCCTCTGCTAATTTCATACATTTACTGTTAAAATTTGGTTGCTATAACTGAATTAGTTCATTGTTATTTCAACTGTGACAGTTTTTTTGTGTTTTTAAAAAAAGCGCAGCAGCGTTTTTTATATTGCTTGTAAATTTATTGAAAGTATTTTCCAAGCTTGCTAGCCTCATTGCTAGTCTGTTTAAACATGTCTGATACAGATGAATCTGCTTGTTCATTATGTTTAAAAGCCAATGTGGAGCCCAATAGAAATATGTGTACCAATTGTATTGATGTTACTTTAAATAAAAGTCAGTCTTTACCGGTAAAGAAATTATCACCAGACAACGAGGGGGAAGTTATGCCGGCTAACTCTCCTCACGTGTCAGTACCTTCGCCTCCCGCTCAGGAGGTGCGTGATATTGTGGCGCCAAGTACATCAAGGCCCTTACAAATCACTTTGCAAGATATGGCTAATGTTATGACAGAAGTATTATCTAATTTGCCTGAGTTAAGAGGCAAGCGCGATAGCTCTGGGTTAAGGACAGAGCGCGCTGATGACACGAGAGCCATGTCCGATACTGCGTCACAATTTGCAGAACATGAGGACGGAGAGCTTCATTCTGTGGGTGACGGATCTGATCCAGGGAGACCGGATTCAGAAATTTCAAATTTTAAATTTAAGCTTGAGAACCTCCGTGTATTGCTAGGGGAGGTGTTAGCGGCTCTGAATGATTGTGACACGGTTGCAATCCCAGAGAAATTATGTAGGCTGGATAAATACTTTGCGGTACCGGTGTGTACTGACGTTTTTCCTATACCTAAAAGGCTTACAGAGATTATTAACAAGGAGTGGGATAGACCCGGTGTGCCTTTTTCCCCTCCTCCGATATTTAGAAAAATGTTCCCAATAGACGCTACCACACGAGACTTATGGCAGACGGTCCCTAAGGTGGAGGGAGCAGTTTCTACTTTAGCTAAGCGTACCACTATCCCGGTGGAGGATAGTTGTGCTTTCTCAGATCCAATGGATAAAAAATTAGAAGGTTACCTTAAGAAAATGTTTGTTCAACAAGGTTTTATATTACAGCCCCTTGCATGCATTGCGCCCGTCACTGCTGCGGCGGCATTCTGGTTTGAGTCTCTGGAAGAGGCTATTCGCACAGCACCATTGGATGAGATTATGAACAAGCTTAAAGCACTTAAGCTAGCTAATGCGTTTGTTTTGGATGCCGTTGTGCATTTAACCAAACTAACGGCTAAGAACTCCGGATTCGCCATCCAGGCGCGCAGAGCGCTATGGCTTAAATCCTGGTCAGCAGACGTGACTTCTAAATCTAAATTGCTTAATATTCCTTTCAAAGGGCAAACCTTGTTCGGGCCCGGCTTGAAAGAAATTATTGCTGACATTACTGGAGGTAAGGGTCACACCCTTCCTCAGGACAGGGCCAAATCAAAGGCCAAACAGTCTAATTTTCGTGCCTTTCGTAATTTCAAGGCAGGAGCAGCATCAACTTCCTCCGCTCCAAAACAGGAAGGAACTGCTGCTCGTTACAGACAGGGTTGGAACGGCAACCAGTCCTGGAACAAGGGCAAGCAGGCCAGAAAGCCTACTTCTGCCCCTAAGACAGCATGAAGAAAGGGCCCCCTATCGAAATGGATCTAGTGGGGGGCAGACTTTCTCTCTTCGCCCAGGCTGGGGCAAGAGATGTCCAGGATCCCTGGACGCTGGAGATCATATCTCAGGGATACCTTCTGGACTTCAAAGCTTCTCCTCCACAAGGGAGATTTCACCTGTCAAGGTTATCAACAAACCTAATAAAGAAAGAGGCATTTCTACAATGTGTACAAGTCCTCTTAGTAATGGGAGTGATCCACCCAGTTCCGCGGACGGAACAAGGGCAAGGTTTTTACTCAAATCTGTTTGTGGTTCCCAAAAAAGAGGGAACCTTCAGACCAATCTTAGACCTAAAGATCTTAAACAGTTCCTAAGGGTTCCATCGTTCAAAATGGAAACTATTCGAACCATCCTACCCATGATCCAAGAGGGTCAGTATATGACCACAGTGGACTTAAAGGATGCCTACCTTCACATACCGATTCACAAAGATCATTATCGGTACCTAAGATTTGCCTTTCTAGACAGGCATTACCAGTTTGTAGCTCTTCCCTTCAGGGTTAGCTACGGCCCCGAGAATTTTTACAAAGGTTCTGGGCTCACTTCTGGCGGTACTAAGACCTTGAGTCATAGCAGTTGCTCCGTACCTAGACGACATTCTGATACAAGCGTCAAGTTTTCAAAATGCAAAGTCTCATACAGAGATAGTTCTAGCTTTTCTGAGGTCGCATGGGTGGAAAGTGAACATGGAAAAGAGTTCTCTATTACCACTCACAAGGGTTCCCTTTCTAGGGACTCTTATAGATTCTGTAGAGATGAAGATTTACCTGACGGAGTCCAGGTTATCAAAAATTCTAAATGCTTGTCGTGTCCTTCATTCCATTCCAAGCCCATCAGTAGCTCAGTGCATGGAAGTAATCGGCTTAATGGTCGCGGCAATGGACATAGTGCCATTTGCGCGCCTGCATCTCAGACCGCTGCAATTATGCATGCTAAGTCAGTGGAATGGGGATTACTCAGATCTGTCCCCTCTACTGAATCTGGACCAGGAGGCCAGAGATTCTCTTCTCTGGTGGTTGTCTCGGGTCCATCTGTCCGAAGGAATGACCTTTCGCAGGCCAGCTTGGACGATTGTAACAACAGATGCCAGTCTACTAGGCTGGGGCGCAGTCTGGAACTCCCTGAAGGCTCAGGGATAGTGGACTCAGGAGGAGAAACTCCTCCCAATAAACATTCTGGAATTAAGAGCAATATTCAATGCTCTTCTAGCTTGGCCTCAGTTAGCAACTCTGAGGTTCATCAGATTTCAGTCGGACAACATCACGACTGTGGCTTACATCAAACATCAAGGGGGAACCAGGAGTTCCCTAGCGATGTTAGAAGTCTCGAAGATAATTCGCTGGGCAGAGTCTCACTCTTGCCACCTGTCAGCGATCTACATCCCAGGCGTGGAGAACTGGGAGGCGGACTTTCTAAGTCGCCAGACCTTTCATCCAGGGGAGTGGGAACTTCACCTGGAGGTCTTTGCCCAACTGATTCTTCATTGGGGCGAACCGGAACTGGATCTCATGGCATCTCGCCAGAACGCCAAGCTTCCTTGTTACGGATCCAGGTCCAGGGACCCAGGAGCGGTGCTGATAGATGCACTAACAGCCCCTTGGGTTTTCAACATGGCTTATGTGTTTCCACCGTTTCCGTTGCTGCCTCAACTGATTGCCAAGATCAAACAGGAGAGAGCATCGGTGATTCTGATAGTGCCTGCGTGGCCACGCAGGACCTGGTATGCAGACCTAGTGGACATGTCGTCCTGTCCACCATGGTCTCTGCCTCTGAGGCAGGACCTTCTAATTCAGGGTCCTTTCAACCATCCAAGCCTAATTTCTCTGAGGCTGACTGCATGGAGATTGAACGCTTGATTCTATCAAAGCGTGGCTTCTCGGAGTCGGTTATTGATACCTTAATACAGGCTCGGAAACCTGTTACAAGAAAAATTTACCATAAGATATGGCGTAAATATTTATACTGGTGCGAATCCAAGAGTTACTCATGGAGTAAGGTTAGGATTCCTAGGATATTGTCTTTTCTACAAGAGGGTTTAGAAAAGGGCTTATCTGCTAGTTCGTTAAAGGGACAGATTTCTGCTCTGTCTATTCTTCTACACAAACGTCTGGCAGAAGTTCCAGACGTTCAGGCTTTTTGTCAGGCTTTGGCTAGGATTAAGCCTGTGTTTAAGACTGTTGCTCCGCCGTGGAGTTTAAACTTAGTTCTTAAAGTTCTTCAAGGTGTTCCGTTTGAACCCCTTCATTCCATTGATATTAAGCTGTTATCTTGGAAAGTTCTGTTTTTGATGGCTATTTCCTTGGCTCGAAGAGTCTCTGAGTTATCTGCCTGACATTGTCATTCTCCTTATCTGATTTTCCATTCAGATAAGGTAGTTCTGCGTACTAAACCTGGGTTCTTACCTAAGGTAGTTTCTAACAGGAATATCAATCAAGAGATTGTTGTTCCATCATTATCTCCTAATCCTTCTTCAAAGAAGGAACGTCTTTTGCATAATCTGGACGTAGTCCGTGCCCTGAAGTTCTACTTACAGGCAACTAAATATTTTCGGCAAACTTCTTCTCTGTTTGTCGTTTATTCTGGACAGAGGAGAGGTCAAAAGGCTTCGGCCACCTCTCTCTCTTTTTGGCTTCGTAGCATAATACGTTTAGCCTATGAGACTGCTGGACAGCAGCCCCCTGAAAGAATTACAGCTCATTCCACTAGAGCTGTGGCTTCCATCTGGGTCTTTAAGAATGAGGCCTCTGTTGAACAGATTTGCAAGGCTGCAACTTGGTCTTCACTTCATACCTTTTCAAAATTTTACAAATTTGACACTTTTGCTTCTTCGGAGGCTGTTTTTGGGAGAAAGGTTCTACAGGCAGTGGTTCCTTCTGTTTAAATGTTCCTGCCTTGTCCCTCCCATCATCCGTGTACTTTAGCTTTGGTATTGGTATCCCATAAGTAATAGATGACCCGTGGACTGAACACACTTAACAAGAGAAAACATAATTTATGCTTACCTGATAAATTTATTTCTCTTGTGGTGTGTTCAGTCCACGGCCCGCCCTGTCTTTTTTGAGGCAGTTCTAAATTTTAATTAAAACTCCAGTCACCACTGCACCCTATAGTTTCTCCTTTCTTGTTTTGGTCGAATGATTGGATATGACATGTGAGGGGAGGAGCTATATAGCAGCTCTGCTTGGGTGATCCTCTTGCAACTTCCTGTTGGGAAGGAGAATATATCCCATAAGTAATGGATGACCCGTGGACTGAACACACCACAAGAGAAATACATTTATCAGGTAAGCATAAATTATGTTTTTTCTCACACCCACAACACTCGTATTCCAGACTAGATTATATCCTTTGCGACCAAGCCCTACTCTCTGCTCTTGTACACTCGAAAATTTCACATACCTCATGGTCTGACCATAGTATGGTCTCCACAGAATTTAAATGGGCCAATAAACCCCACACTACATTTAACTGGAGACTTAACGACCACATACTGACCAACCAGGAAACAGTTGATGATATTAAAAAACACTCGGACGAATTCTTTCTCATAAATAAACCTGAAGACACGTCGTCCACAAACAACTGGGAGGCTTATAAATGTTTTATAAGGGGGGTTATAATAAAACACACTGCTACACAACGTAAGATCCACACGGCTCAATTCACCTCCCTGACTAAGGATCTGACTACATGTGAGGCTTGGCTTAAAAAGGATCCATCCTCCATTACCGAATTAACCAAACTAACTGACGCCAGGGAAGCCCTAAACAAATTTCTAATACAAAAAGCCCATATGAGAGCATTAACCACTAAGTCTAAATTTTTTGTAGAAAGCAACAAAGCAGGCCGCCTCTTGGCTAGGTCCCTTAGAAAGCAAAGACTGTCCAACTTCATTAGGGCAATCCGTCGCCCTTCTGGTGGCTTTGCCAATAAAAATGAAGAAATTCTCAACTCATTTGTCTCTTATTATACGAAATTATATAATTTGGTAGATACCTCACCACAAGACAAGACAAAGAGATTAGAAGCATATCTAGCCAGTGTCTCTACACCCTCTATCACAGAAGATGACAAACAACTCTTAGACTCCCCTATCACCCTTCAAGACATCAATCTAGTTATAAAAGCCCTGCCAAATGGCAAATCCCCTGGCCCAGATGGCCTCTCGACTAAATTCTACCAACTTCTGCAACAACACATAAACCCCCAACTTTTATTACTATATAATGACATAGACCATGGCAGTGTCTTCCCTAGCTCCCTTTTAGAAGCAGTAATCACGGTTATCCCCAAGCCAGGCAAAGCTACTGATATGGTTAGCAATTACAGACAGATCTCACTCATAAATATCGATATGAAGATATGTGCAAAAATCTTAGCCAACCGCATGAATATGATACTACCCAACATAATCCATCCTGACCAGGTGGGCTTCATTAGAGGTAGAGAGGCAAAAGACAACACCACCAGATTGCTCCATTCCCTGCAACAAGCCCATCTCAATAACTCACCTCTCGCATTACTTTCGACAGATGCGGAGAAGGCGTTTGACAGGGTGGACTGGCAATTTATGTGGTCCGCCCTGTCAAAATTTGGCTTTTCCAAACTCTTCATATCTAGAATACAGGCCCTTTATCATAGCCTGAGCGCAAAGATTAAAGTAAACAATAGCCTATCCCAACCTTTTTCCATCTCGAACGGAACACGTCAAGGGTGCCGACTCTCACCTCTACTATTTGCTATCATGGTTGAAATATTAGCAACACAAATTAGACATTGCCAACATATTCAAGGCCTAAATTCCGGAGATATTACTCAAAAATGCCTCTTGTTTGCGGACGACGTGATCTTTACGCTACGATCACCAAACACCTCCGTGGCTGCCCTCATACAAGTCTTAGAAGAGTATAAACTAGTCTCTAACTTCTCCATTAATATGGAGAAATCGGGATTAATACCGATAAACCTATCTTCACAAGAAACGTTGACTATATCACGACAAACAAAATTTGTATTATCGGATAAACTTAAATACTTAGGTTTGACAATCTCTAAAGATATACGCGCACTTTTCCCAGACAACTATATCAACCTCCAAGAGAACATCAAAACCTCACTAGAGAGCTGGCACAGACAGGGACATTTATCTTGGATAGGTCGAATCAATACGGTACAGATGATGATAGTCCCCAGATATTTATACCTATTTCAAACCCTACCTATGCCCATACCAAAATCCTTCCTCTTAACGCAACAAAAAATGATTAATTCTTTCATTTGGTCATATAAACGCCCGAGAATAGCGCAACATACTATGTACCTGAGTAAGGAGGATGGAGGCCTTGGTGTCCCCAGCCTCACTAACTATTACAAAGCCACATATCTAACTAGAATTGTAGCATGGAACCATGCCAATCCTTCGAAACTGTGGACACAAATGGAGAGTTACCTTGCACAGGTTGACCACATGAGAGATTTACCTTGGATCCCCAAAGAATCCAGACCGCATATCATACAAAAAAATGATTATATTAAAACCACGCTAGAGGTGTGGGACGACATTCTCTCCCATACAAAAGGAGTTTCCACCAGGATATCTCCCTTAACACCCCTCCTTCGCTACCAACTCTTTCTCAAACACAATCTTTTCACTCACTCCCCAGCCAATAGGATCCATAAGTACCTA